>NC_056748.1:189783411-189855911 GCF_019279795.1 Protopterus annectens | reverse complement strand
TATTCTAACAAAGAATCATGTGGAGGTGTTATGATAGGGATTAAAGATAGCTATGAGACCTGTGACTATTACATGTTCAGTGATAACACCAGTATTATAGACTGTGTAACTGTGACAATAAAGAAAACCCTGGAGCATATAACAATTGTTGGAGTATGGCCCTAAGCTTGTTATCTGCTAATAATATGTTCCAATGTCTCTGTACAAAGTTGATGAGAGCATCAGTATTTCTCCCATATGTGGTGACCAATCTAATCTGAGAATTAGATTTCTGTTTCTTCTCCCTATATTGTAGCAGATTCTCCTGATTTGTATTGGTAGCAAATCGTCTACCCTGAGCAATGTCACCTTTTTGGCACCAATGGTTCTGAAACCTTATAGATAAATCTGACTCATAGGTGGAGAATGTCCTTTCCTCTGAGCAAATCCTCCTAAGGTGGAGAAATTGTGACTTTGGAATGTTTCTGCAAATGTGAGGTGGATGAAAGCTGGAGACATGGAGCAAGGAGTTGTATTGTGGGTATTTCCAATAAATTTCTGTTGTTAGTGTATAATCTGCATTCTTTGTGACTAACACGTCTAAAAAGGTAATCTGATTTTTGTCATAAGTTATCGTGAATTCAATACCCCATTTGTTTTCATTCAAATAAGTGGCAAACTCCTTCAGATAGACAATGTCAGATCTCCATACCATCCAGCAATCATCCAAATACCTCGTCCATATACCAGTCTCATCCATGTAGATGTTGTGTGCCCTATCACAGATAATTTGGTCTTCAACATAGGCCATAAAAAGATCCGCATATATAGGGGAAAAGAAGCCCCCATGGCAGTGCTTTTGGTCTGGAGATAACATTCATTCCCATAAAATATCATATTCGTAGTCAATACATGTTCCAACAAGCAAAGTAACAATGTATTGAAGCCTGGGGGATATAGTTCTAACTTCGTCAACCAATACTCCAATGCATCTAGGCCTGCCCAATGGGGGATGTTGGTATATAATGCAGAAACATCCAAAGTACACAAATACCACCCTTCTTCAAGCTGCATATCTGCTATAATGTGGAGGAATTCAGTGGTATCCTGTATTCTTGCTCTTACATATTGTAGCAAAAGCTTAAAGTGTAATGTGAGGAATTGAGATAATGGTTCAGTGATAGAACCTCTACCCGAAACAATTGGTCAACCTGGTGGATGTATAGGATCCTTGTGAATCTTAGGGAGGAAGTAAATGTATTGATTAGAAGGATCAGATACTGTGAGATGGTATTGAGTATCTTGTGTTATAATACCTTCCTCTCTAGCTAGTTGTAAGAATTCATCTATTTTCTTTTTGAATCCTGGTGTAGGATCGATCACCATATGTGTATAGTATCTATTGTCTGATAACTGTCGCATAGCTTCAGAATTATATGATGACCAGTCCTGTACTACAATGGCACCCCCTTTGTCTGCTGACAATATTACTAAATTCTTGTTATTAGCCATCTCAATAATAGTGTCCATCTCCTTCCTGGATACATTGTTCTGTTTTACATGCACATCCTTAAAATTGAAGTGTAAATCTTTGAGAGTGGAATTACAGAACATAGATACATTTGGATGCATTGGTGGAATAAAAGTCGATTTATGATATTTAAATCTTGCATTATTGCCTGAATTATCTTCTGTCTGAAAAAATAATTTCAAGTTAAGTAATCGACAAAACTCAGAAATATCCTTAGTAAATGAGTCTTCACAGATAAAGAAACCCGGAATGAAGTTAAGGCCTTTGTCAAGAATTTGTATTTGTGTTGTGGACAATGTGGTAGATGAAATGTTTAGCACATTATTCATTTCTGAACAATCAGTTTTAATAGATCTACCATGTTTTCCACCCCTGTGTTTCCTCCCACCCCGTTTCTTCCTTTGGCTCAAGGGATCAAGGAATTTCTCCTTTTGGATACTGGTGAGTCAGCGGAGTGTTGTGTAGTTGACTCAAAAGTGGTTGAGGAGTCCTCACCTGATTCATCACAACTTGATGTATTTGGTTTTTTCAAGATAGATCTGGGTCTTTTCCTTTTATTAACCTTCCCGTGTCAATGGTTTCTGGCTGACTAAATTTGCAGATGACTGCAAATTAGGAGCTGTCATTGAATCCCACACTAACACAAATGTTTTCCAGGAAAGGCTGACATAGACAAACAACTAGTGTCAGAGTCATGGACTAAAGCTAAATGCCAAGAAATACATAATAGTATCCTTCAGGAAGTCATCCACCCTGGTAACTATCATATTGACAGCACACCCCTTAGAGCTGACCCAGGAGTCAGGGACTTATGGACACACATAGACAGTAATCTAGCCTTTGACCACCATGTGTCTACAGAAGTGAGGAAATTATTCTGTATTGAACAACTTATAAACAAAGGTATGGCATCTAGGTCCAAGGAAGTCATTGTTCCACTGTATTCAGCATTTATCAGACCTCCTTTTGTATGTACCTAACCAGGCATATCCAACAAAGGGAATGTCCACAGAGGTTCCTCACTAAAAGATTACAGGGCATAAGTAAAATGTCCTGTGCGGACTGTCTCAAGGTCCTATCCTTATAGTCTGTCTCCTACAGGCTGTTGAGGGTAAATCTATGCCTGGTATACAGGGCATTGTCAGACCCCACTTGGATGGACCTCCTGCATATCCACAAAACAAACAACAGCAGAATTACCAATTCTAAAAACTTAAACCTTGCCTGTGATATAAATAGGATATACTGGAGAAACAGGTATGTATCCCAGAGACTACTCTGTCTCTGGAACATGCTCCCTATCCATCTGAAGCATAGTTCCTCCCTAACCCAATTCAAGTGTAGCTTGGATATTTAGATGGGGCAACAAGAAATTCACCCCTCGCTTGGCACCTATGTCTCTAATGGACACAAGCAACATGTAAATGCTTCATCTCCCAAGTCCCTGCTTACACCTATCAAGGGTACCAGAACTTGTCAGAGATATGAGATGCATAGTTAGCCTTAAAAAGGCCCTTGTGATCATTAGCCTAGTAAATACCTCTGAACCTATGAACCTATAAGGTAATATTGGATATGTTATTGTCAGAAATGTTAAGGTTGGGACTTGAAACCATATATCAACATGCATATGTTGAAAGGGAGTCTATCACCACCTGTTACATGATGTTGTATAACAATATAATAACAATTAAGAACTAAAATTTGTGCTGTGATGTAGATTGTATAGATTTAACTTCAGCATTCGACAGGGTCATAAACAAAACACTGATCAATAAATTAGAACAACTAGCGATCGATGTACTCTTGATAAAATGGATAGCTGCATGGCTTACAGATAGTACATGGTAAATATCATACAGCAATTGGGCAAGTGAAATTCTTGGTTACAGTCAGGGTGTCCCACAGGACTCTGTCCTAGGCCCATCCTTGTTAAGATTGTATCTTTCAGATCTATCCTTTTCATCCGTGGTGTTCTACAGTCTGTATGCAAAGGACTTGAAATTTGGGTAAACTGATTACAAGTGTTACAGATAGGCTGTGTTTTCAAAAGAACTTGACTAAATTGACCATTTAGGCACATGAGAATAATAGCTGATAAGGATCTACCTCAGTAGATCAAATCACAAGAACACTGAAATTTAAATAGCTGAGACAAAAAAATGAAAGTTGAAAAGAACGACCATTCACAATGCTGGAAATAATAAGAATAAAAGAGCCACTGCACATGTCACACAGAACTCCGACCTTCTGAATGTACATCAGACAGCAGTTACAAGAACGAGTTACTTTACTTAAAGAAATCATTTACAAACAAAAATGTAGCTTCTTCAACATTTTTGCAGGGATGCAAGCCCCCCCCCCCCGCACCCCTCCATTCCTCTACAGCCCCTGCAAATTATATATACCAGCTCCAAAATCACATTACAGTGGAACAAAGGATAAACTCAACGATTATCACTGTACTGCGATCTCCATTCATAACCATTAAAACAGGTACCTTTTTTTTCTAAATGATTTCTTTAAGTAAAGTAACTGCCCCGTGATGTAGATTAAAAAGTTCTGAGTTCTGTGTGACATGCACACTCGCTCTTTCATTCTTATTATTTCTGGCGTTGTGAATGGTAGTTCGTTTCAATCTTTTTTTTTTTGCCTTAGCTATTTAAATTTCAGTGTTCTGGTGATTTGATATAGTGAAGTAGATCCGCTGATAAATACATCAAAAACTAAACATATGTGATGTGGAGGACATAAATTGAAAGGAAAATATTTAATAGAGCATGCAGCGATTGAAACTGTAGATTCGTTTATGGATCTGGGTATATGGGTAGATCCAGCTTTGAATTTTACTAATCATATCAACCATTTGGTTAATGATAGTTGTAGAACTATAGGTTGTATAAAAGAAATTATTAAGTGTAGGAAAAATTGTTTGTTAGTTACATTAATCCCAAACTTGAATATGTAATAATGATACAGAAACCTTTTAAGAAAACAAGCATGAGTAAAATAGAGAGGGAACAGCAAAAATATACCAAGGACATCCATGGAAGTGAAAATGTATGTTATTATAAAAGACTAAATATACAAACTTGTACAATGTATCATACAGATATTTAAGAGGAGACTTTATGCAGGTATATGGGGCATTTAGCAACAACTACCTCCGGGAATGTTTGGAGTTATCAAAAAGTAGGAGAGAATCATCAGACAACCTGTGCAGAAGATATACTAATGGCAGAAGGACTTACTGAAGGGCATAATAATGTGACAACTGTTGCACTGGGGATTGTACAAGCATTATAATACTGAAGAAGCTGAAAAACACTGGACACAAAGCATCACAGAAAATTATGAAATCTACTTCACATGGGATCACCCATTAACAACAGTTCAAAAGATAGATCTGAGAAAACCAGATATAGTGGTCCATGAAAAGAAGATAAAAGTAGCATTGATCATTGAAATCACTACACCCAGTGACTACATTGTCTTGCATACAAGAGACACAAAGTCATAAAATATCAGGATTTGCAGGCAGAAATGAGAGCAATGTGGAATAAAGATACTCAGGCAGTTCCAATAGTAGTAGGAGTAATGAGTCTTATAAAAAAGATACATGTAACTCCATCCGAATTGAAGAAGGAGTCATTGCTGGGCACATAGCAGGTGCGGTGAAGGCATTTCTGGCTGACATCAAAGACTGAAACAATACTAATTTCACAAACTTTAATCATATTTTGAGTTAGGAATGGGGTCCATTCTCGTCATGGTATTAGAAACCCAAAACAGCTGGGGAAATTAAAAAGATTCTATAAGAATGGGAAGTGTACTAAAAAATTCTACAGGAATGAGAAGTGTACTAAAAGATTCTATAGGAATGAGAAGTGTACTAAAAGATTCTATAGGAATGAGAAGTGTACTAATTGGTTCTCTGACAGAGCAGCTGAAGCTTTGAATTGACTACCAATTACATTAAAACAAGCATTAGGTTACATATTTGTAAGAACAGCCTGGACACTTATTATGGGAACAACTGCTTTGGTATATTGGCAGGCTAGAAGGCCATTAATGCCAGTGTTTGAAATATTTGTATGTAATTATGTATGTATTCATCATCTTCTTTTGACTGTTCCCGGTAGGGGTCGCCACAGCGGATCTTCTGTTTCCATTTCTTCCTGTCCTCTGCATCATGCTCTTTCACACCAATCGCCTGCATGTCCTCTCTCACCAGATCCATAAACCTTATCTTAGGCCTTCCTCTTTTCCTCTTACCTGGCAGCTCCATCCTTAGCATCCTTTTCCCAATATACCCAGCATCCCTCCTCAGCACATGTCCAAACCAATGCAATCTCGCCTCTCTTGCTTTGTCTCCAAACTGTCCAACCTGAGCTGACCCTATAATATACTGATTCCTAATCCTGTCCATCCTAATCACACCCAGTGCAAATCTTAACATCTTTAACTCTGCACATCCAGCTCTGACTCCTGCCTTTTCGTCAATGCCACCATCTCCAACCCATATAACATAGCTGGTCTCACTACCCTCTTGTAGACCTTCCCTTTCGCTCTTACTGGTACCCATCTGTCACAAATCACTCCTGACACTCTTCTCCACCCATTCCACCTTGCCTGTACTCTCTTCTTCACCTCTCTTCCACACTCACCATTACTCTGAACTGTTGATCCCAAGTACTTATACTCATCCACCTTTACCAACTCTACTCCCTGCATCCTCACCATTCCTCTACCCTCCCTCACATTTACACATATATATATATATATATATATTCTGTTTTAGCCCTGCTGACCTTCATTCCTCTCCTCTCTAAAGCATATCTCCACCTCTCCAGGGTCTCCTCAACCTGATCCCTACTCTCACTACATATCACAATGTCATCTGCAAACATCATAGTCCACGAGGCCTCCTGTCTGATCTCATCTGTCAGCCTGTCCATCACCACTGAAAATAAGAAAGGGCTCAGAGATGATCCTTGATGTAATCACACTTACACCTTAAACGTATCTGTCACTCCCACTGCAGTCCTCACCAATGTCACACTACCCTCATACATATCATGTACCACTTTTACATACTTCTCTGCCACTCTCGACTTCCTAATACAATACCACAACTCCTCTCTAGGCACATTTTCTTATGCTTTCTCTAAGTCCACAAAGACACAATGCAACTCCTTCTGACCTTCTCTGTATTTCTCCAACAACACTCTCAGAGCAAATATTGCATCTGCAGTGCTCTTTCCTGGCATGAAACCATATTGCTGATCACTAATCATCACCTTCCTTCTTAACCTAGCTTCCACTACTCTTTCTCATAACTTCAAGCTGTGACTGATCAATTTTATCCCTCTGTAGTTACTGCAGCTCTGCACATCACCCTTATTCTTAAAGATAGGTACCAAAACACTTTTTCTCCACTCCCCAGGCATCCTCTGGCTTTCCAAAATTTCATTAAACAATCTGGTAAAAAATTCCACTGCCATTTCACCTAAGCACCTCCATACTTCCACTGGTATGTCATCTGGGCCAACAGCCTTTCCATTCTTCATCCTCTTCATAGCTTTCCTTACTTCCTCCTTGCTAATCTGTTTCACTTCCTGATTCACTATCCTCACATCATCCAACTTTCTTTCTCTCTCATTCTCTTCATTCATTAGCCCTTCAAAGTACTCTTTCCATCTACTCAACACACTCTCCTCACTTGTGAGTAGGTTTCCCCTCACTATTCTTTATCACCCTTACCTGCTGCACATCTTTCACAGCTCTGTCCCTCTGTCTAGCCAATCAGTACAGGTCCTTTTGTCCCTCTTTAGTGTCCAATCTCTCATACAACTCTCCATATGCCTTATCCTTAGCCTTCGCCACCTCTCGCTTTGCCATATCTACTTTCTTCATCTCTTTGACAATCCCATTTCTTCGCCAGCCTCTTCCTCTGTATACTCTCCTGTACTTCCTCATTCCACCACCAGGTCTCCTTGTCCTCCTTCTTCTGTCCAGATGTCACACCAAGCACCTTTCTAGCAGTCTCCCTTACTAACTCTGCTGTAGTTACCCAGCTATTTGGTAACTCTTCACTGCCTCCCAGTGCCTGTCTTAACTCTTCCCTGAACTCCACCTCACAATCACCCTTTTTTAACTTCCACCATTTAATCCTTGGCACTGCTTTCACACTCCTCCTCCTCTTCTTGATCACCAACGTCATCCTACAGACCACCATTCTATGCTAGTTAACTACACTTTCCCCTGTCACCACTTTACAATCTCCAGTCTCCTTCAGACTGGCCCTCCTACATAGGATATAATCCACCTGTGTGCATCTTCCTCCACTCTTGTACATCACCCTATGGTCCTCCCTCTTCTTAAAATACGTATTCACCGCAACCATGTCCATCCTTTTTGCAAAATCCACAATCATCTGACCTTTTGCATTCCTCTCCTTAACACCATACCTACCCATCACTTCCTGTGCAGTAACAGAAACCTGGTTCAAGGCTCCCAAGAGCACCTCAGCACTACCAGATTATACCTCATACCATGCTTTTCGGCCCCAAAACTTGGACCGAACCACAAAAGGAGGGGCAGTATCAATATTCGTCAAAGATACCCACACCTCCAGGTTGGTGGCACAGCACGAAGCATCAGAGACTATCCATGTGCAACTAAAAGTGGGTAAAACTGCCTTCCAGTTTATAGCCTGCTACAGACCACCCTCCCAAACCCAGGAACCCCACTCAGCCTTCCTGAGAACACTGGAAAATAAGAAGGTCTCTCCAAACACCATTATATTGGGTGACTTCAACTACCCAAACATAGACTGGGAGCATTACTTTAGCTCCAACACCCTAGCCCAAAGGTTCCTAGAATTTATAAACTCAAATACTATGGAACAACTTGTTACCACTCCCACAAGAGGGGAAAACATACTGGACCTGATCATCACCAACATGGGGGCTCTATGCTCCAGACCAGAAGTGTATCCCTCACTGGTAAGATCAGACCATAAACTAATCTCACTGGATATTCACATCCTAACCCCACCCCCTGCCCAGAAAACCACAGTGAAAAACTTCTCTAAAGCAAATATCACACTCCTCAAAACAGAGGTGGAATCATTCAAAGCCCCCAAGCCTGTGGAAAATATGGCCCAGACCGCAGAATCCTTTACAAACGCATTATATGAACACCTTCAGGAATGCATGGATCATGCAATCCCAAATAAAACCAAGACCCAATCCTCCAAAGGCAGACGTCCTGACTGGTGGACCCCAGCCATAAACAAACTATACAATAGAAGGAGGAAGCTACTACATGATAGAGCAAAATCCCAAAAAGGGAAGGCATCGCTGATCAGTATTAGCAAAAAACTACGGGCACTCATAAAATCGTCTAAGGCCAGCTTAGAGAGAAAAATTGCACAGGACACCAAGGATAATCACAAGGCTTTCTTTAGTTATGTTAGGAACCTGGGTGGGAATTCCCAGATATGCTCAGAATTAGTCCAAAATGACAAAAAATACATTGAACCCACATACATTGCCAACATCCTAGCTGACAGGTTCAGCGCAACCCCCCCCCTCCCCACCAAAAGGGCAAATATCTATCCCAGCAGAGTGCTGCCCCTTGACATCTCAGATGCTCAGGTAAGAGCCGCCCTCTCCAAAGCAAAAAACACAGCATCAATGGGACCAGACGGTGTCCCGGGCTGAGTCCTACATGAACTCCAAGAAGAGCTAAACCCAAACATAAAACTACTGTTCAATCTCAGCCTTACTACAGGATATGTACCCAAAGAGTGGCAACAGTGGTCCCTCTCCACAAAGGTGGTGCCTCAGTGGATCCTGGAAACTATCGCCCCATAAACCTGACTAGGTTGGTCTGCAAAGCTATGGAAAGGATCATCATGGACCTCATAAATAAAGATATTGGGGACCTACAGACACTGGATCCTACCCAGTTCGGCTTTCTTAAGGGCAGATCCTGCCTCTTAAACCTGGTCGATTTCTTTGAAATAGTCACCAAGGCCATTGACGAGGGGAATGTGGTCCACACAGCCTACCTGGACCTCGCAAAAGCCTTTTATACAATACCCCACTCGGGCATTATAGATAAGCTCACCAGCTTAAATATAAACCCCTATGTCACTAGATGGGTTGCAAACTGGCTCAAGAACAGAACCCACATGGTTAGAATTGCTGGAGCCATGTCAGACTCCAAACCAAGGCTCAGTCCTGGGACCTCTCTTGTTCGGTATATATTTCTCAGAGGTACAGGCCAACATGGAAGGACTGTGGCTGACCAAGTTCTCAGATGACTGCAAACTGGGTGCCATAATTGACTCTCCAGCCGACACAAGCATCCTCCAAAAGGGCCTCATAGAAACAGACAACTGGGGCCAGAGCCATGGCCTCAAGCTAAATGCCAAAAAGTGTATAGTCATCCCCTTTGGCAAAAACAAAGTGCCCACAAATTACCACATAGGTGGTAATCCATTAAGTACAGAAGAAGTAATTAGGGACCTAGGGACCCAAGTTGATAGCAATCTCTCAGTTGACAACCACGTGGCCAAAGTGGTTAGAAAAACATTTTATATAGCCCACCTAATCATAAAGGGATTCACATCTAGATCAGGGGAGGTCATCGTGCCTCTTTACTCATCCCTCATCAGGCCCATAATTGAGTACCATGCCCCTTTTGGGATGTACCTTACCAGACACCTGCAGCAACTGGAAAGACCCCAAAAGTACCTCACCAAGAGGATCGAAGGGCTCAAACAGATGCCATATGCTGCCCGGTTAAAGAAACTCCAGCTCTACTCAGTGGCACACCGCCTGCTCAGAGGCGATCTGTGCCTGACGTATAAAGCCATATCCAACCAAGAATTAATGGACATGCTGCACTTCAGAAAATCCAAATCCCATCAAGCTACACGCTCGAGAGACTTGAACCTCAGCACTGAAATAAATAGGACATGCTGGAGGGACAGATTCATAACCCAGAGGCTCCCTTCACTCTGGAATAAAATCCCAGTCCAGGTTAGGCAGAGTCCCTCATTGACTCTCTTCAAGAGGAATCTTGATGAGTGGATGGGAGATCATAGGTTTACCCCGGGTATCACTTCTGTGTCACCGTTAGAGAGAGGCACAGTATGCTAACCTCGAAAAAGGGCATAGCAAAATTAATTTAAAATGGGTGGCGAAAGCCAAACACACTCTGGCTAGGCTTATAAATGCCCTAGGGTAGATAGCCTCGTAGGAACCTATGAACCTATGAACCTGTTCACTTCACCAACATGCCCATTGCGGTCCGCTTCAATCACTAGTCTCTCACCCCTGGGTACACTCACCACCACTTCATCCAACTCACTCCAAAATGTTTCTTTCTCATCCATCGTACACCGAATTGTGGAGCATATGCACTAACAACAATCATCATTACACCATCAATTTCAAGCTTCATAATCATCACTCTATCAGACACTCTCTTCAACTCCAAAATACTCTTGGCATACTATTCCTTTAGGATAACCCCTACCCCGTTTCTCCTGCCATACACACCATGATAGAACAATTTGAACCCGCCTCCTATACACCTGACCTTACTTCCCTTCCATCTGGTTTCTTGCATGCACAATATATCAACCTTCCTTCTCTTCATCATATCAGCTAGCTCTCTCCCTATACCAGTCATACTGCCAACATTCAAAGTTCCTACCCTCACTACTACACTCCTAACCTTTCTCCTCTCTTCCTGCCTTCGGGCATGCCTTGCCCCTCCTCTTCTCCTTCGGCCAATAGTAACCCAATTTCCACCAGCACCCTGTTGGCTAACAGTACTGGTGGCGGTCATTGTTAACCTGGGCCTCAACCGATCTGATATGGAAATATGAAATGTTCTCCGCATAAGTAATTTGGCAGATAATTATGTATGTATTACTTCCAGCTTTTTCAACTGCTCTGCCTTCACTGCCCATGTTTCTGTACCGTACAGTAGTACTGGTCACACCACTGTTTTGACCTGCAGTGCCCATGTTTCTGTACCGTACAGTAGTAATGGTCACTGCTCTGCCTTCACTGCCCATGTTTCTGTATCATACAGCAGTACTGGTCACTGCTCTGCCTTCACTGCCCAGGTTTCTGTACCGTACAGTAGTACTTGATCACTGCTCTGCCTTCACTGCCCATGTTTCTGTACTGTACAGCAGTACTGGTCACACCACTGTTTTGGCCTTCACTGCCCATTTTTCTGTACCATACAGCAGTACTGGTCACACCACTGTTTTGGCCTTCACTGTCCATGTTTCTGTACCATACAGCAGTACTGGTCACACCACTGTTTTGGCCTTCACTGCCCAGGTTTCTGTACAGTACAACAGTACTGGTCACACCACTGGTTTGGCCGTCACTGCCCAGGTTTCTGTACCGTACAGTAGTACTGGTCACTGCTCTGCCTTCACTGCCTATGTTTCTGTACCGTACAGTAGTACTGGACACACCACTGGTTTGATCTCCTTACTTTTCATGTCTTCGACATTTTTCTGTCATAGTCTATTCCTGACACTCTGTGCCTGTTGGCTGCAGCCCCTCTGGTTCTAGCTTTCACCTCCTCATTCAGACTTCCTTTCTCTTCAACCATCCCTCCCAGTTACTTGAAGTTGTAAATCCATTCCACTACTTTTCTTTCTATCACAATTCTCAGCATCTTCTGATTTCCTCATTTATTGCAATTTGCTGAGATTCTTGTGCAGAGCCTGCCTATAATGCCTCATCATTTGCATACAGTAGCTTAGTTGATCTATCCATCCTGACTTGCTTGTTAATGTAATGCATCACTAGTAGGAACAGCAGAGGGCTGAGAGCTGGACCCTGATGCACACCTACTCAGAATGGGATCACCTCTGTGAGTCTAAACTATGTTTTTACTTGTTTCATTGGATCCTTGTACATAGCCTGCACTGATTCTACCAACGTTTCTGAGACTTTGAACCATTGCAGGACTGCCCAAATCAGCTTTCTTGGGACCTTGTTTTATGCTTTCTCCAAGTCTAGGAATGTCCCATTGAACTATTTCCTCATGTCTATCTTCTTCTTCTCAACTATCAATTTCAGTGCAAACATTGATTGGGTTGTGTTGTATCCTGATTTGAATGCAAATTGCTCATCTCTATCAGTCATCATCTCCAGACCATTCATGCAGTGCAACAGGATTTTGATACCTCTGTACTGCCCACACTTGTGCATGTCCCCTTTGTTTTTGTATGCTTATTCTTCAGTCATCTAGGATATGCCTTCCTCTCCATACATCTATGAGTAACTTCTGGAGCCATTTCTCTCCTAACTCACCCAACATGTTGATCATATCTGTAATGACCTCATCTGAGCCTGTTGCTTGCCATGACTTCATTTCCTCAGTGTTGTTCATACTTCTTCTAGGGTGATCTTCTCTTCTTCATTTATTGCATGTTGTATCTGGGGCAGTACAGCTTTTATGGAGATTTCTTCTTTCAAAAGCTCCTGGAAGTACTCCTTCCATCTGCTTATGCTATATGTCCTGTATACTAGTGAGCAGTGTTGTTGCTGGTATCCCTTATGAAGGGTGTCTGATGACTATCTTCTGTATCTTCCTGTATCTGCCTTGCAAACTGATATTGCAACTCCTGTCTTAGCTTCTCTGTTTGTCAGCCAGTTTGTTAGGCAACTGATATTCCTTCTTAGCCTGGTGCATCTTTTCTATCTCTCACTTTTTCCTGCACTCCTTTTTTCTTTTGATGACTTCCTGGACTTCTGCATTCCACCACCAGCCTCCTTATGTACCTAATTTTATACCTGTCTTGGCTACGTATCTGTTTTATAGTCCACACGCATGCTGCTTTGATATGTTGCCATTCTACTCCACCTATTTCGTCTTCTGTCTGAGGTCCTATAGTCTTGACTATTTCTTTCAACTTTTGTGCTTTTCTTCATTAAACTTCTAGGCCTTCAACCTCTCTTAACCTTAGAGCCTTTTCTGCCACAGTTTGTAGGTGGTTGTGGAAACCAGTGGTTTATGCTGTGGGCCAAATGTTCCACTTCTGATGACTTTGCTTTTCTTGATTCTACTCCGGTGCTTTACTAGGTGGAAGTTGCATGTTGACCACTGTCCTGCTGCCTGAATACATTTTCCTCATTATCAGAACCTGGGTTGTGATACATAAACCAGCTACCTTGTCATCACACTGGAGTCTGATTGCTCACTAATTCTGATAACATTCATCACTGTCTTCTGAAATTTCTCCCTCACCACAATTCCACTACCTAGTCTGTCCTCACCTAAGTACTAAAGTCTGGATTCCATGGTTTTATTGCCCTAGTCTGCCCTCACCTGAGTACTAGAGTCTGGATTCCATGGTTTTATTGTGCTAGTCTGTCCTCACCTGAGTACTAGAGTCTGGATCCCATCGTTTTATTACTTTGGATGCCCAGGCTACTTCCAAGCTGTGTCCTTTTAGTGAACCTGTAAGTGTAGCAATTCATTTTCTGATTGTTTTTACATCCAGCTTTTCTTAGCATTGTTGTCCAAGCTACACAACTGAATATTGCAGCCCTAGCTCATTGACCTATACCCAGGCCACATTCTCAACGAAATAGTCAATGTGACCAAATCACAGAGAGTAAATGTTCACATTGTTGAGTGGATTGTCCTGACATGGTGTACAGTCTACGATCAATATAGCTGGTCCATCAACTCTTCCCTAAAGTGTGTGCTACTACCCACAACTCCATTCTTGGAAGGGTTTGAGGTGGAATCAATCATAATGTTTTAGATGGTAGGGGGAACCCAACAGAGATACAGGGAGAACATGCAAACTCCACACAGGCATTGGCCAGAAATCAGGCCTGAACCTTGTACTTCTTGCATGGGAGGCAAAGACCTTAACCATTATTGCAGCTGTATCTCCCTACAGTATGATCAGAAAATACAACAATATTTTAACCAGCAGTACACATGTAATGCAATGATTCAAACACTATGAGGTGTAGCTTGAAAATATAGGCAACATATGCAAGCATTGCAGTGTAGAGGGCAAAGTTCTGACTACAACCCAGTCTGACTCTGATGATGCCTTAATTTTTATGGGCGAAAGTGCTAAGTTGTGTTTTAACTTGTTATTAATTTTATTAAATTTGGTCTCTGTTGAGCAGTGGACGTTGTGGTGAATTATTTTTATTTTAGTGTGTTATGAATCACCTAGTGTGTAGAAAGAAACCAGGATGTCTGTCACTAATTAGATGAATGATTTATTTGGCTTCCACATTTGAGTCCATGATGAGATTCAAACTCCATAATCTATATGTGGTTATCCTTACCCACAATATCACTCACAATCAAATTCACATTGTTGTGTGCATTAAAGGTATGAATGCATGTGGGGTTATTAATTAATTAACTAACATAATCATTGTGGTGGTGCCTACAAAAATAATTTTTGTAGATTTTTATTGTTAGCAATTTGGATTGTTGACTTTTTTCACTGATGTACAATGTGACTGAGGTGTACTCAATAATTATGCCTACAATTATTGTATGATAATCTGCTGGACAAAAATAGTGACAATATGAAAAAAGGAAGCAGTTTCATTTGGGTCTATATTAGATAATCGAACTTTCAAAAGTTTGAGTGTCATATGGTTGACACCATATGACTGAACTTTTAAAAGTTTGAAAATCTAATAAAAAAATAACAAACTACAGAAATAACCTACCTGAACATTTCAAGACAGGAGGCAAGCCACCCTGCACCACCCACACCCCCCGCTCTTTAAATATACCAACTTCGAGAATGCATTACAGTGCAGAAAAGGGAAATCTTCCCACTCATATGAAGATCTCCGTTAAAACATTTGAACTTTCAAAAATTTGATCATATGGTGTTGACCATATGACAGTTAAACTTTTGATAGTTCGATCATCCAATATAGACCCTTTTCATTTAATGAATTGCAACCTGCTGAAGTCAAGCTCCTTGATCAGATCTACATGAAAATTCAAGTCCCAGAATGGTTTTACATTATATGGCTACACAGTATGATCAGTTACCCAAGTCCAAAATAGGATCATTCTGTTTTCCAAGCAGTTGTACAACCACAGAGGTAGCATACACACATAAGGGAAGACTAGAGTAAAGACCCCAATCCCACATGAAACATATAAGTGATCTTGCTCCCTGTAAAAGCTTTTTTTATTCCTAATATCACCTGAAGATCCATTTATTTCAGAGTTATTCAACAGAGGGATGAGAAAAGCTATAGCTTTTGGAAGGCCCACTTTCTGAAAATATCAAAAAGTTTAAACAACAAAAATTAACATTAACAAAAAAATTGCACATGTGCAAGCCCCGCCATGCCACTTACACTTCCTGCTACACACACACGTTACGTGTGTGTGTGTGTGTGTGTGTGTGTGTGTGTGTGTGTGTGTGTGTGTGTGTGTGTGTGTGTGTGTGTGTGTGTGTGTGTGTGTGTGTGTGTTTATGTATGTGTGTGTGTGTGTCTGTGTGTGTGTGTGTGTGTATGTATTTATTCTCATGCAAACATATACATGTATATACAACCTTCACAACCTCGCTCCTCATTTAAAATATGATCGAATGACAAAAATGATCATTTCCTTTCACATATAAACTACCACTACTACACAACCACCCATGACTAACTGCTTTCTGACATTTTATACCTTCTGTGCTTGACTCTGATATAAGAAATTCAGCTTATTATAATGCACTTTGTATTGACTCACTGAGAGACACACAAGTTAAACACACACACACACACACACACACACACACACACACACACACACACACACACACACACACACACGCATGCATAAACACAAATGCTGTGCATGGTGTCTGTAATCCACTCAGTAAATCATTCATTTTCTCAAATAAACTGTCTTCTCCGCCAATACAAAGATAAATACTTTTTGACAGTGTCACCCCCCCCCCTCTGAATTTGAGTAGTGGTAAAATACCCATTATGTATTCAAGTTGATTTTTGGATGTACACACATGCGTAAACACACACGCACACACACACACACACGCACACACACACACACACACATACACACACACACACACACACACACACACACACACACACACACACACACACACACACACACACACAGCCTCCCACAATGAGCTTATGACTTGTGTCATACTGTTGCTTTCTAATTAGGAAAATCTCTGTGATCAAGTGAAAGAAATTATACCCAGTTCAATTTATTCATCATATTTCACAAGAAATAACATTACTTATGAGTATTAACCTGTGTCCAGGTGATAGCAGATCAGTTGTTTTTGTCCACAGGCTGTTGCATACTCTAAATCAGAATAACCAGAATATTTGACCATGATATAACACTATCAATATCACAAGAAACCTAACTGCTGTTAAAGTAATGAGCATAAAGGAATACCATTCATTTTTAGAAAAGCGGAACTTACAATAACATCCTGCTGATAAATAACATGCTCTGGCTTTGTTTTCGATACAGGCTCCCTATAGTTTTTGTTATAAATAGAAATATATATATATATATATATATATATATATATATATATATATATATATATATATATATATAAAAACTTTAAGTTGGTGGCGTAAAGTGTTGAATCATTTTTACATGACCTCAAAGTATGGTTCATAATAAATTCCATTTTTCTCCCCTGTCCCACTTCCCCCAAAATGCAAGGACATCATCGTAGATATTTCAAGCAGTGTTTTAATAAATACAATACTTTGTCATGAATGATGTCAGAATCAATCAAATCAGTAAAACCACATGACTCAAGCCATCATAATAGGTGATCTTGTTGACTGGGTAGCATGATAGATAGCATGACTTGTCTGGCATATTCCTTTTTGGCCGAGTGTCGTACTTACTGCAGTCCCTCATCTGGCTCATCTAGTGCCCACTGACAGTCCCCAGTATAGCACCTGACCCCCTAACTCTTCAAATGATGAACAAAAAAAAGTCTGTGAAAGCATAGAACTTTAATAATGGATAGAAAATGTGAGATGTACAAGAAAGTAATAATCAAGCTTGAAAGATAATCAAAGGCTGGTTTGGAAATAAAGCTTTCCAAATACTGTAGAGAGTTGATTATCTGAACATTGATTATTCAAAACATCAATTAATTATGAACACAGTCTTCCAAAGTTTTTGAGTAGGAAAAACCATAGAGTCTAAATAGGTAAACATTATACATATTAGCTTGTGCAAGTTTTATGAGCCAATAGCCCGCTCACGTGTGAAAAATATTCTTTATTGTCCACTGGAATCACTGAATGGTTGAAAATTGTATTCTCTGTGTGCAGAAAAATTTTAGAAGTTTTTTATCCAGTTCAATGAAAGTTTGATTATCTGAACAGTTTGATTATCCGAACTACCCCAGGTCCCAATTAGTTAAGATAATCGACTCTCTACTGTAAAATAATAAGTTGAGCTTAACATATCATAACCCGTTTCAGAGATGTGGATACCATCTTCAAGAAGACATCATTATCTGACAAATCCCAATGGCTGATGACTGCAAATCCCCAAGTGGGGAGCAACATGTGTCACTATGTGACTGAAAATTTGTCAAGCTGTTTCTAATGTTGAATGCTTAACAGCCCTATCCCAAAATAATTTGGGCCAACAACAGACCGAGCAACCAGCAGGCCAAGAAATAAATGTTACACAATAACTAAATCTCTGAAAATACTAGAAGACGATTGTTGTTTAGGGACCTTTCCAATGTTATTCACACATAGATGAACTATAAGAACATGTACCTGGCCTATTTCACTAGTAACCTGGACTAAGGCTGACAACATTTGATCCCAAATCATGCCAGAAAAAACAACTTTCCAAATTATTTCTCAAGTATGAGGATCCAGGCCCAAATGTTATCTTCCTTGGCAAACTTTTACTCTGCTGCTTGCTTGTGAAAAAAAGAAAAAAAGAAAGTTCTAAAATCAAAAATCTTAGACTACCTTAAAAATCCTCCCATACAGAATTACACAACTATCAAATACAAGTCAAATAGGCCCAGGAACACCAACTACCTGTCCTCTTAATTAACTCTACCAACTGCCCTTCAATAACTAAATCTGAGTTTCAGCCCATCATAAAGGAATGAGAAGGATAATCATTGTGTGAAAATACTTAAAGGACTAAGAATCATTGTGCAACAAGCTTTGACAGACCTTATATAAACAGAAAACTAACCGTGACCCATTAGCAGAAAATAAATACTAAACCATCTATCTTAGAATGTTGGAAAGCTTTGATAGAGTACTAAACCAACACAAGGGGCAGAGTAAGGGAATTGATTATCTTTTTAATATCACCCAGGCTAATTTTATCAAACATATTGCACTTGTATACCACATTTGCTTATACCCTCATTCACAGTAGAATTGCACGGAAACAACAGATGGTGAATTAAGTTACACTCACACTTGTTCATTTTTGGCACAAATTCTATGAGGGAGACCCTAAAATTTTGAATGGGGAAACTGAAGTAGATATTCATAGTTGCTAGCACAAATGCAATAAGGGTATTCCTGATGATTATGAATGAACATAGCAACAGCGAGATTCATAAAGGCCATTTATGTTAACGCAGAAGGCCTTAAAATAATGACATGCAAGTAAGAAATGCTGTAAAGTGTATTATGCTAATGAAGTGGTTTTGCAAATCATAGTTCAACATCTGCTCAGTACACACATCCTTTGTTAAACGTGGTGCTTCATTTTTGATATTGGAGCTGCAGTCCATGAACTTGCCTCCCGCCATCCCTTCAATAGTTTGTCCAGGTATGCACAAGCACTTCCCTCCACAAAAATTAATTATTTCCCACAGCAACCCTTCATTAGTTTGCCTTAAGTATGCACAAGCACTAAAATGACACAATAAATATTTTGCCAAGCGGTCACTTCAGTAATCTGACCACATATGCACAAGTACTTCTATGACACACAAATGAATTATTCACCCAAGTGACCCTTTCAGTCACATTTCCTAGTATGTACAAGCACCAAAATGAAACATTTACCTAAACAACAACTTCAGTAACACTTCAGTAACATTTCCTAGTATGTACAAGTACTAAAATGAAGCATTCGCCTAAACGACCCCTTCAGTAATATGCTCAGGTATGCACAAATACCAAAATGAAACATTTCCCCAAGTGACCCCTTCAGTATTACGTCCTGATATGCACAAGCACCAAAATGAAACATTAATCCAAGCAACCCCTTCAATAACATTTTCTAGTATGTACAAGCACAACAATTAAACATTCACCCAAACAACCCCATTAGTAATAGGGCCAGATATGCACAAGCAACTAAATGAAACTTTCATGCAAGTGACCCCTTCAGTAAAAATATCCAGGTATGTGCAAGCACCAGCCAATCTCCCTTCACATCCCTGCATTGTGCAAGAAAACTGCTGCTTACTGGTGTATGTTCAGGCCTAGTTACACTCTTAGCATGCAGACAAGCTCATTATAGATTCATGTCTGTGAATCAAACTCATACACATCTGCCATGCTGCTTAATAGCATTAGTGAAACTTTACAAATATTCATCTACTTTCGGGCGCTGTCCTTCTCCTGAACCTTAAAGATTCACCTGAGAAGGCTGGAATAGGTGTGTCTCCTTCAACCAAGGCCTTCCTTGCCTTTAGCCTCACTCCTTTTGGTATAGACTCCTCCATCAGGGTTGTTAAAATCAAATGTCTGCTGACTGCTCCTCTTCAATCTATGTTGTGGGGGACTCTGTAAATTGCTTTATATTACTAGAGGGCAAATCATCAAAAATGCCCATACCTCCTCAGCAACGTGTTGCTATATTATTTAAATGCTGTGATAGTGATTGTTTATTTTTAAGGTCTGATGAAGCTGTATGCAAAAGTGCTTACCTCTCTGATTTTATTCTAGATTAAAGTGTTTTCTGATTTTACAATGTTTGTTGTTTATGTCCGTTTGCGCCGCTGTTTAATCTGTGGTTTTAAGTGTTGACTCAATGATTGATTTTTGACCACCAAGTATTTATCCTTGTAACAATTTTTAACATATTGCTAGATGGAAAATACATACCGGCTAATAACATGAAGCAAGGTATAACGTAAAAAATGCATTTGACTTAAATGAAAATTTACTAAACGACTTACCACTGGTTCTAGGGATGCAGTCGATGGGGAAGGTTTAAGATGCCAATGAAAATAATAGTACATTCCCAGTACTTTCCCAGTAACTAAGAAGTAAATAGATGTCTGCCAGCTTGAGCCAGGGATGGACAGCTCAAACCATGCACAGTGGGGAAAAACAGTCTGCACCACAGACCTTATTTATATTAAACTGCTCTGCTGCATAAAACAGCAGTTAGTGATTTTATAAGTTACATAGCACTTATGTCCATATTCTTTGGTAGGCTAGTGTGATAATAATTAAGCAGCTTTTAAGATTTAATGTAGTTTGATTTGTGTAGTACATCAACTCTACTTCTTTAGATGATAACATTAAATAAGAGGTAACCATGTGAAATCTTACAACTCACTAGAACAAGTCCCAAAATGCAGAGATTGAATGGTTGAAAGATCAGACTTATATATACCAAGTACAAGAAGTTAATTCTTGCAATATTCCCTTTTCTCCAAGGTATGGTGATCTTCAAATTGTAATATATAAGTTCAGGGGGGTATGGTGGGGCTTTCTAACACATAGGGCATACGGAAGGCTTGCCCTCCTCACGCAAAAAGAAGTTTTAAGGATGTGTGATTTTTGACATTCGCTCTTCTCCTATGATTTCGGTCTTTTTTTTACTTGTTGGCACTCATTATTTTGAGTGCCAACATTTCAACATAGAGCCAAGCAAGGTGCCAATTGCTTCAAAAGCATTTAGCAGTTTGAGGCCAGCAACATAAAAATAAAAGCAGCATCTGTTTATAATTCCAGTGAATGTACAACAAGCAGTAATAACCTTTTCAACATAACATGTATGTGCATGCAGAATGGCCGGACTGAATCTTCCTCATTTACTACCTGTGACGTTGCATGTAATACTCACTGCAAGGCATTTCAGACATGAAGAAAAAATACAGACACTCAGTAGGAAGCATTGATGCATCCACACAGTTTAGCAACATGGTAGCAACTGTGAAGGGAGCTGGAACCATATCATATCCCACATACACAATACAATAATCAGTACCACTTAACCCTATACTGCACTACAAATTACGTCCCTCCTCTTAAGATAAATGCTTCAGCATAATATGTAGAATAACAGATACTCTAATCTGCACTAGACAGTTAACATTACAGCTTATACATTTAAACTGTGGAATAATAGGTACTATAATTTACACTGTTCTAGGGACGTCACATAATACACATTCAGACTGTGGAATAATAGGTGCTATAATTTATACTGTTCTAGGGACGTCACATAATACACATTCAGACTGTGGAATAATAGGTGCTATAATGTATACTGTTCTAGGGACGTCACATAATACACATTCAGACTGTGGAATAATAGGTGCTATAATTTACACTGTTGTAGGGACGTCACATAATACACATTCAGACTGTGGAATAATAGGTGCTATAATTTACACTGTTCTAGGGACGTCACATAATACACATTCAGACTGTGGAATAATAGGTGCTATAGTTTACACTGTTCTAGGGACGTCACATAATACACATTCAAACTGTGGAATAATAGGTGTTATAATTTATACTGTTCTTGGGACGTTACATAATACACATTCAGACTGTGGAATAATAGGTGCTATAATTTACACTGTTCTAGGGATGTCACATAATACACATTCAAACTGTGGAATAATAGGTGCTATAATTTACACTGTTCTAGGGACGACACATAATACACATTCAGACTGTGGAATAATAGGTGCTATAATTTACACTGTTCTAGGGACGTCACATAATACACATTCAGACTGTGGAATAATAGGTGCTATAATCTATACTGTTCTAAGGAAGTCACATAATACACATTCAGACTGTAGAATAATAGGTGCTATAATTTACACTGTTCTAGGAACATCACATAATACACATTCAGACTGTGGAATAATAGGTGCTATAATTTATACTGTTCTAGGGACGTCACATAATACACATTCAGACTGTGGAATAATAGGTGCTATAATTTACACTGTTCTAGGGACATCACATAATACACATTCAGACTGTGGAATAATAGGTGCTATAATTTACACTGTTCTAGGGACATCACATAATACACATTCAGACTGTGGAATAATAGGTGCTATAATTTACACTGTTCTAGGGACGTCATATAATACACATTCAGACTGTGGAATAATAGGTGCTATAATTTACACTGTTCTAGGGACGTCACATAGTACACATTCAGACTGTGGAATAATAGGTGCTATAATTTACACTGTTCTAGGGATGTCACATAATACACATTCAGACTGTGGAATAATATGTGCTATAATTTACACTGTTCTAGGGACGTCACATAATACACATTCAGACTGTGGAATAATAGGTGCCATAATTTACACTGTTCTAGGGACTTCACATAATGCACATTCAGACTGTGGAATAATTGGTGCTATAATTTACACTGTTTTAGGGACGTCACATAATACACATTTAAACTGTGGAATAATAGGTGCTATAATTTATACTGTTCTAGGGAAGTCACATAATACACATTCAGACTGTGGAATAATAGGTGCTATAATTTACACTGTTCTAGGGACGTCACATAATACACATTCAGACTGTGGAATAATAGGTGCTATAATTTACACTGTTCTAGGGACGTCACATAATACACATTCAGACTGTGGAGTAATAGGTGCTATAATTTACACTGCTCTAGGGATGTCACATAATACACATTCAGACTGTGGAATAATAGGTGCTATAATTTACACTGTTCTAGGGATGTCACATAATACACATTCAGACTGTGGAGTAATAGGTGCTATAATTTACACTGTTCTAGGGACGTCACATAATACACATTCAGACTGTGGAATAATAGGTGCTATAATTTATACTGTTCTAGGGACGTCACATAATACACATTCAGACTGTGGAGTAATAGGTGCTATAATTTACACTGTTCTAGGGACGTCACATAATACACATTCAGACTGTGGAGTAATAGGTGCTATAATTTACACTGTTCTAGGGAAGTCACATAATACACATTCAGACTGTGGAATAATAGGTACTATAATTTACACTGTTCTAGGGACGTCACATAATACACATTCAGACTGTGGAATAATAGGTGCTATAATTTACACTGTTCTAGGGACGTCACATAATACACATTCAGACTGTGGAATAATAGGTGCTATAATTTACACTGTTCTAGGGAAGTCACATAATACACATTCAGACTGTGGAATAATAGGTGCTATAATTTACACTGTTCTAGGGACGTCACATAATACACATTCAGACTGTGGAATAATAGGTGCTATAATTTATACTGTTCTAGGGACGTCATATAATACACATTCAGACTGTGGAATAATAGGTGCTATAATTTACACTGTTCTAGGGACGTCACATAATACACATTCAGACTGTGGAATAATAGGTGCTATAATTTACACTGTTCTAAGGAAGTCACATAATACACATTCAGACTGTAGAATAATAGGTGCTATAATTTACACTGTTCTAGGAACATCACATAATACACATTCAGACTGTGGAATAATAGGTGCTATAATTTATACTGTTCTAGGGACGTCACATAATACACATTCAGACTGTGGAATAATAGGTGCTATAATTTACACTGTTCTAGGGACGTCACATAATACACATTCAGACTGTGGAATAATAGGTGCTATAATTTACACTGTTCTAGGGACGTCACATAATACACATTCAGACTGTGAAATAATAGGTGCTATAATTTACACTGTTCTAGGGACGTCACATAATACACATTCAGACTGTGGAATAATAGGTGCTATAATCTATACTGTTCTAAGGAAGTCACATAATACACATTCAGACTGTGGAATAATAGGTGCTATAATTTATACTGTTCTAGGGACGTCACATAATACACATTCAGACTGTGGAATAATAGGTGCTTTAATTTACACTGTTCTAGGGATGTCACATAATACACATTCAGAGTGTGGAATAATATGTGCTATAATTTACACTGTTCTAGGGACTTCACATAATGCACATTCAGACTGTGGAATAATAGGTGCTATAATTTACACTGTTCTAGGGACGTCACATAATACACATTCAGACTGTGGAATAATAGGTGCTATAATTTATACTGTTCTAAGGAAGTCACATAATACACATTCAGACTGTAGAATAATAGGTGCTATAATTTACACTGTTCTAGGAACACCTCATAATACACATTCAGACTGTGGAATAATAGGTGCTATAATTTATACTGTTCTAGGGACGTCACATAATACACATTCAGACTGTAGAATAATAGGTGCTATAATTTACACTGTTCTAGGGACATTACATAATACACATTCAGACTGTGAAATAATAGGTGCTATAATTTACACTGTTCTAGGGACGTCACATAATACACATTCAGACTGTGGAATAATAGGTGCTATAATCTATACTGTTCTAAGGAAGTCACATAATACACATTCAGACTGTGGAATAATAGGTGCTATAATTTATACTGTTCTAGGGACGTCACATAATACACATTCAGACTGTGGAATAATAGGTGCTATAATTTACACTGTTCTAGGGATGTCACATAATACACATTCAGACTGTGGAATAATATGTGCTATAATTTACACTGTTCTAGGGACTTCACATAATGCACATTCAGACTGTGGAATAATAGGTGCTATAATTTACACTGTTCTAGGGACGTCACATAATACACATTTAAACTGTGGAATAATAGGTGCTATAACTTATACTGTTCTAGGGACGTCACATAATACACATTCAGACTGTGGAATAATAGGTGCTATAATTTACACTGTTCTAGGGACGTCACATAATACACATTCAGACTGTGGAATAATAGGTGCTATAATTTACACTGTTCTAGGGAAGTCACATAATACACATTCAGTCTGTGGAATTATAGGTGCTATAATTTACACTGTTCTAATGACGTCACATAATACACATTCAGACTGTGGAGTAGTAGGTGCTATAATTTACACTGTTCTAGGGACATCACATAATACACATTCAGACTGTGGAATAATAGCTGCTATAATTTACACTGTTCTAGGGACGTCACATAATACACATTCAGACTGTGGAATAATAGGTGCTATAATTTACACTGTTCTAGGGACGTCACATAATACACATTTGGACTGTGGAATAATAGGTGCTATAATTTACACTGTTCTAGGGACGTCACATAATATACATTCAGACTGTGGAATAATAAGTGCTATAATTTACACTGTTCTAGGGACATCACATAATACACATTCAGACTGTGGAATAATAGGTGCTATAATTTACACTGTTCTAGGGACGTCACATAATACACATTCAGACTGTGGAGTAATAGGTGCTATAATTTACACTGTTCTAGGGACGTCACATAATACACATTCAGACTGTGGAGTAATAGGTGCTATAATTTACACTGTTCTAGGGACATCACATAATACACATTCAGACTGTGGAATAATAGGTGCTATAATTTACACTGTTCTAGGGACATCACATAATACACATTGAGACTGTGGAATAATAGGTGCTATAATTTACACTGTTTTAGGGACGTCACATAGTACACATTCAGACTGTGGAATAATAGGTGCTATAATTTATACTGTTCTAGGGACGTCACATAATACACATTCAGACTGTGGAATAATAGTTGCTATAATTTACACTGTTCTAGGGACATCACATAATACACATTCAGACTGTGGACTAATAGGTGCTATAATTTACACTGTTCTAGGGACATCACATAATACATATTCAGACTGTCCACACATGAATACTAAGGGAATGCAATGATTTTCATGCTGCAGGTACTTGTATTTTGTTTATTTCTCTCCTCTCCGGGCATCATACAGCCCTCTTGATGTTCCTCAAACTTCAACTTCAAAACTTACCCAGCCCTCAGTCCCCTTATTGATTTGTTCAAGATACCAACAGAGTGACCCTTCACCAGGTGAGGTCCTGAATCCGAAAGGAGAATTTAGCCTTTATAATAAGTCACTTGAAGCTCCATCATCCTTATGGTGGCTGCTCAAAGTCCCAGTCTAAGTGCATCAAAGACATTGATGCACCCCCTTCAATCTGAGTAGATGACCTATGATAATCTTGGCATCCACCACAGGTTAAACAAACATTGGGTTTACTCAACCATCACACACACACACACACACACACACACACACACACACACACACACACACACACACACACACACACACACACACACACACACACACACACACACACACACACATACCAG
The DNA here is from genome assembly GCF_019279795.1 of Protopterus annectens. Classification (NCBI taxonomy): domain Eukaryota; kingdom Metazoa; phylum Chordata; order Ceratodontiformes; family Protopteridae; genus Protopterus; species Protopterus annectens. The sequence goes on along the minus strand of NC_056748.1, from coordinate 189,828,844 downwards.
AATAGGAGAGCTTGTAATCAGCCATTTCATCCTATCTCCCTATTCAGGTCTACCAGTGGCTTGAGTCCATTCCTGAACTTGGGTCACTGGTGGCAAACAGATGCCCTGTCTTTGAACCATTGGGACAACTATGCTGCAAATATTTACATTTATGAAATTATAGCTGTATAAATCAGTCTTTGCTATCACAACAGATTGTAAAGTCATACCATTTGAATAACGTCTTGCCTCATCTTCCATATCTGGATGCTTTTAGAGTCTCTGACAGAAGAAGAGGTCCCGGAGGGTTTAGCAGTCATGCAGTCACTTTAGGTAAGATGCTCAGTTCAGGTACTTCAGTCATATCCAGTGATTTGGATAGTGTTACAGTCAGGATAACTGCACATCTGTAGACCATGATATTTTTCTGATATCTTCATGGTATTTTCTCAGAGACTTCAGTAATGTGAGTTGAGACTAGTCCTGTCTTATACAGATGTTTACACACCTGAACCTCACTTCATCTTTAATTTCTACAATGTAGGACTTTGGGTAGAAGCTTGATCTTCAGCAGCAATTTTCTGCTCCTACAAGTTCTTATTAAATGGATTATGTATTGTGGAAGTTTCTCCAGGTTTCAGAATGGAAATTTCTAACACAGTTGCAGCATTTGCTGTGCTTTCTGCCAAGCTGGTTTTACATTTGATATTTTCTGTGGTTGATAAGAATGAGACAGATAACTTTACCATCATTCTTCACCTCATCAGCTGAGCAGAAAACAGTACTGCATGTTTTAACTGAACATATAATACATTTCGATGGGTAGTGAAAAGGGTTTTCTTCTCATATGGCCATCCTGACAGGATCCTATTTTTGTGCATTTGTATGACTTGTTCAGCATTGTAGAAAATTAATAAGTGCAACCATTAAGTCAACATATTGTAAAATGACATCATATGAAAAACTAGCATTTCAATTTCCATTCCCATTAAGCTTTCCAGCATCACTACACCTTGCTTAATTGTTTGGGTATCTGCAAACTAATGTTTTTATCACACAAATCATCTGCTTCTAAAATATGCAAATCATAGTCTCTGGAAATCTGCAAAATACTGACACCAGAAACATGAAAATCACGGTCTCCTCAAGTCTTTGAATCATTTTAACTGAATGCAGGTTGACTTCTAGGTCTGCACAGTGTGATATTGCATAATCATGCCCAATTTTTAACAAGCTAATCTCTCTAAAATAGTTGGCTGCATTGCTAAAACATAAAGCAGTAAATTATACTCTGGCTTATATACATAAAACATTGTATTTTTTGACCCAATAGTTTCAATTTGTGACCAGGATATCAGTAGAGAGAGCACTTCAAGTCAAGTTATTTAAATTCATAGTTAGTAATAATATTACATTTTGTTTTGGTATTAAGATTAAGTGAGAGACTTTCACTATTTATGAACAGCACCTGAGTCCAGTGGCTTTTTACAGTGATAGTACACAGAATTTCTGTGCTTAGGGAAGAAACCCCTGCAGATGGGTCATTTAATGCTTCTTCCCAGCATCTGGCTGGGTGTGAGCCACATAGGGCAGGGAGAATGAGAAAAATGAAAACCTCCCCGATGACTTCTCCCAACTGACTCTTCCCCAATGATGGAAAATGAATGGATCGAATGGGCAGGAGGAGGCAGGCTGATGGTCAACAGTGCTTTACTGTGAGTGAAAACCCATCAAATGTCACATGACTTGTAACCCAACTTATCTTAAAGGTATTTTGTACTCACATACTCTGCATGTGACACCCCATTTTACAGAAACTATGACCCCTCTATTCAGTTATACTCATATTTTTACAAACCTTTAAATATTAATTCAACTAGAAGAAAATGTATGTGAGTCAAGTACCTAGTATAACAAACCATGATTTCACTTACTAAACCCTATTATGAATACCTTAGGGACTTTCAATAAACTATTTAAACCTTGAGTTATACTTACATTTACTAATTCACTTGAAACTGTCTTCATCTTGACTAACACTTTTCAGACTAGTAAAATTAAAATCAAATAAATCAGAGGGTAATTCATCAAAGTATTAATAACTCAGATTACTGGCATCAGTTTTCAAAGCTGATGCAGTTTTAACAAACTAATACCCCCGCTCTCACACTAAAATAGTTACCATTTCCTTCATAAAAATATATACTATCCAAACTTAAACCCTGCTCACCCTGTGCATATAACCTTCCTCCAGAATACCTCATAATTGCCGCTAATGCTATTGCATCTCCAAGTTCCATCCTTACGAACAGGTTAGTACATGAATCCTATATTCCTGTTATCTGGAAAAATGCCATATCATTCCTCTTCACAAAGGTGGCACTTTTACCAAGATATCTAATTTCAGACCCATTGCCATTTTATCTTTCCTCTCAAAAATATTGGAAAAATGTGCCCATAAACAACTACCCCAGCACCTCTTGAAAGAACAATTGCTAGCTGATACTCATCATGGTTTTAGACTTATCCATAACATGACAACTGCCCTCCTAACTTTTACAGATAACATAAATAAAGCCAGGCATAAAGGTAAACTGTTATCTTCCTTATGTTTAGACTTATTGAAAGCTTTTGACACTGTGTAAAATAAAAAAATTCCATACCACAACTGTCCACAAAGTCTATGTCACAACCTACTCATCGGTGGTTTAATTATTATTTATCAGAATGTTACCAGGCAGCCAAATGGAATTTTACCCTTTCCCCTAATTTACCCATCATTGCAGGTGTACTACAAGGCTCTATCCTCCTTGGTCCTTTTATATTTAATACCATTATAAACAATCTTCATACTTGTGTAGCCACTGTGGTGCAGTGGTAGGGTTCTCGCCTCACAGCAAGAGGTTCTCCCGTTCGATTCTCAGCTGGAGCGCCTTCTGTGTGGAGTCTGCATGTCCTCCCTGCAGTCGAGTGGCATTCAAAAGACATGCATGAATGCACATGCCTTCATTGAGGGTTGGGTGTCGGGCCGGCACCATAAAAATCTACTGTGGACTGGAGTTCCGCTGTGGTGACCCCTAACTGGGAAAAGCCGAAAGAAGAAGATAAACAATCTTCATACTTCTAGACAATAATTATCCCCTGTACATTATGCAGACAATTCCTCCCTTATCTGCCTCTCAGATAATCTAGAAAACTTAAAAAATTGGCAGTGCAACAACAACCAACTCCTTCTTAATCCAAAGAAAACCAAACTCTTTTATTTTTCCCCAAATCAGTTACTTATAAGAAAAATAACATTAAGATCACATCCCAAAACAGACACAAATTGATATAGTGCCCTATGTAAAACTGCTAGAGGTTGCAGTACATGAAAACCTCAAATATGACTTCCACACACAGCAATACAAAATAAAAACTCACAGAAAAAGCTATGAATTCTATATAGAGCCCAAAAAATTCCTTACTGCATTCACCAGAGTCACTCTTGCCACTACATAAAAACTTCCTTCTCTGTTATATGGTTCTCCTATCATGGGTAACTTCCAGGGTACCCTAAAATCTAAGCTAGAACAGTGTTTCAACAAGGTAGCTAGATATGTAGCTCATGCAAGTCAAAGAACGCATCACTATTCTGCACTAAAAACTCTAGATTGGCTAAAATTATCACACCAACTAAAGTATAACTAGCTTTTCTTATCACACAAAATTATATTTATTCGCACTTCCTGCCCAGCAATAAGTACAATTCTCCACCACTACCTCCGGAATCATCACCTTTGCTCTTCAGACAAAAATCTACATGGCATTTATAAGCCTTATAAAAACTCTGGTCAAAGTCTGTATTTACACTGTATGGCAAAAGTCTGGAATACAAGCCCTACACCAATCAGGCAACACATAACATTCATTTATTTAAACTACACCTAAAATAATTCCTCTCTGACTCCTGGCTTTTCACTTGCTGCATTCCTGGCAAAAAAATAATCTCCTTCTACTCCAATACCTATAAATATCCTATCACTCCTTTTCCGTGTTTTTTATTTCTCTTACTTTCCTTGCTCTTAACCTTGATTTAGTCATTAATTCTCCTTCCTCCCATGTGTACCCCAATTATTACCTCTAACAAGTACTTTTTCATACGTTCATTGGTGTTTATTAGGCTAATGACACAACAGCCTTTACAAACCTAGCCAATAATATCCAGGATATGACAATATTATATCTTAATTCCCCAGATATGAGACAGGATAGTATCAGGGTGGCGGGTCTTTGGGTGCTGGATCACGGGGTCATTTTACAGACTGCCTCTGTCCACAATGGACATGGGCAGTACCCTGGGAGTGAATTTACAGCTCCCCATCTATTTATCGAAATTCTTTTTGAAAAGAATGAGGGATGAGCTTTGTTTTACAAAGATGGGAAGTTTGTTCTATAGATGAGGTAGACTTTGGGATAGGAATCTATCTCTCAGGCATGTTCTTTTGGAGTCACAAATAAGGTTCAGGTCCATGGAACATGTAACCCTTGTATAATTTTTCTTGTGAATATGTAACATTTTCATCAGGGCTAGATCAAATAATGCCTTGTACACCAGGCATAAGTCCCCTCTCAACAAATGATATGAGAAGGAGTAAAGGGATAGGGCCCTTAGTTGGTCTGCTTAAGACCCAATGACTTCCTTTGATCTTGATGCCATGCCTTTACTTATAAGTTGAGCCACATAAAATAATTTCCTCACTACAGTAGCTACCTGGTGGTCAAAGTTTAGATTACTATCTATCTGTGCTCCTACATCATTCACCACTGAGTCTTCTTTTAGAGGTATGCTATCAATATTATAATTTGCAGGTATATCTGATTTACTGAAGGGTATGTTTACACACATTTTAGCATTTAGTCTCACACCATGATTTTTGCACCAGTTATTTGTCATTTTTAGGCCTGTTTGTAAGATGTTAAGATTGTTTGGGTATTTAATGATTTCTCCCAGCTTACAGTCATTGGTGAACTTGGTGATCCAGAGGCTCTCAATATTGCTCTTCACCTCAGAGGAGTATATATCAAACAGGAGAGGTCCCATCACTGAGTCCCATGGGACACTACTAGTAATAAATTTATTTTCGGAAGTGGATTTACTTATATGGACAACATGTGTCCTGTCAGTGAGCTAGTTGGCTATCCATCTGACAATGTAGGGGTTTATGCCTAACTCAGTAAGTTTGTCTATAATCCCTGACTAGGGGATTGTGCCAAAAGCTTTATCCAGGTCAGATAAGCAATGTATACTGTTTTATCCTCTTCCATGGCCCTGCAGACTTTCTGGAAGAAGTCCACCAGACTGAGCAGGCAAGACCTCCCTTTGGCAAAGCCAAATTGAGTCAGGTCCAGTATACAGAGAGTTCCTATGTCATTATTGATCATGGCCAGTGTGATTCTCGCCATGGCCTTGCAGACAACACTGGTAAAGCTTATGGGTCCTGTAGTTCCATGGATCAGTTGATGCCCTCCCCCCAGAGGGATGACTGTTGCAGTCCTCCATTCCACTGGAAGAAAGTCTGTCCAGCGGCTATGGTTAAAAAGGATTTCTGTTAGTCCCAATAGATTCTGTTTTAAGCTATTTAAGAATCATCCTGGAATGTTGCTGGGACCCATGGAAGCTGTGTTTTTGGTTTTAGCGAATGTAGTAAGGACCTATTCCCTCGTAACGACTGGTAGGGCAATGGCTACAGGTTTTTCTTCGGGTGTGGTAGAAGATGATGAAGGGCCAGTTTGAGCTGAACTTGATGGCCAGCAGGTTTGCTATAGTTTCAGAGTGGGTGTAATTTGCTGAGCATTTCCCCTGAGGTTACAAATATAATTTTGAAAAATCCTTATGGTTATCTTTCACCTGGGAGGCTTTCTTTGCCTTGTAGATTGCTTTGGCAGATTTGACTATCTCTTTGATTTGTTTGTATAGACTGGTGAGAGTCTTTTTGCACTGTTTTGTCTGTTCCTTCTTGGCTTTGGAGAGGATTTTTTTCCTTTTGTTGAATAGCCTGTTTATGCTAGGGGGTCCACCAGGGTGGTTTATTTTTGGTAGCAATCATATATTTGACTCAGACAGATACTGTCTCCTCTATGCAGTTATGAATATGTTTGTACAGTGCTTTTGTGTACATTTCAGAGCAGGCTACAGTGTTACTTCAGTGGCATCTGAGTTCAGAGGGTCTTGGAAGTTTAATAAGCTGTTGCTTAGTTTGAGATAAATGGCCTTTGCAAAGTTCTTAACAGTTTTGGAGTTTTATGGGGGTTTTAGATTAATTTTAATACTAAGGGAGATGATTTTTGTGGTCAGATTGTACTAGGGAGGAGTTAATAAATGGAAGGGAGCCACATCCACCCATGTTCATAAGTACTAGGTCTACGATGTTTGTACCTCTAGTTGGAGAGCTAGCTAGTTGCTCTAGGATGTTTATATCGACCAAGTCCAAAAACCTCTGAGCAAGTGAATTATGGGTCATATAAGTCTACCAGTTTACAGAGGGGTAGTTGAAGTCAACCATAAGTATGTTGTTAGGCTGAATGTTAAGAGATTCCAGTAGGTTTAGGTAGGAGGTGTGGTGGTTTCCCAGATTCATGTTACAGGATCTTTAGCTACCAAGAGTCTAATGGGGGGGATTCACATCTATGGTTAGTTGAACATGAAGCACATCAAGTAAGTCATGTTATTGGACCAGTCTAGCAGTATTCTTGTCCTTTATGAACAGTAGGACACTCATCTCTTTGTTTATCCTGAGCTGAGAGGGATCAAAATGCATGAAAGGCATTGTAGCCTTTGATAATTGTGGTGCTTTTCATGTTTCTGAACCATGTTTCGGTGACTGCACATATGACTGTATTCTTCAGGGTGAGTAGTGCTTCCAGGAAGTACAGATTTTTTTCATTTAAACTCCTAGCATTATGCAGCAGTACCTTTAAGTAGTCCTGAGTGTTTTTTTTTTTAAGATGGAGGGATTAACAACTTGGCATGGCCTTAAAAAAGATAAAGTGATGACAAGTGCACACTATTATCTTTCTTATAAGTGATTCAACCAAATTGCCAGATGCATAGTCCAGTGCTCATGCTCTGTGCATAAGAACAATAATGCAGGCATATATAAGCTCCTTGAACCCTTTGCTTCCCGGTAATAAATAAATAAATGGTTCACATATGATAAACTCTTGTTTGTCTTGTAGGATGCTATGAAATTATTATTGCTGTTCTGTATTAATTTTCTTGAATGTTTCTTTGCCTACAACATGAAAAAACATGGCACACTGGATTCTTTCTGTTTTTTCCCCACGGCCTCTCATACTGCATATATGTCTCAAAACATTGACTCCAGGACTTCTAGTTTTTACAGAAATAGCCCAGAAATTTCAGAGGCAATGGTTGTTGTAGGGGACATCATTATGAGCCAAAACTGAAGAAACAATATGAAACTGTGTTCTTTATCCAAATGAGTGCAAAAATTACACAGTGGAGCAACAGTAAGTGTGGGAGTGACAGCATGTAAACAACAATTTTATTTTATTTTTACTTCTATAATTTGGAAAGCAGGGCAACTGACATAATATCATAACATATGGCTTGCTTGTGCAAGTCTTCCTCAGGAGTATTTTTGGCCTATCCTCATGCCACACCCAATACAGACATAACTAGAAAGCAGATGGTAGCAGCAGAAGTTAGTGTAGCAAGCCCAGAGCTAAAACAGACAGAAAATAGCAACCTAATGCCCTTGAAAGGCTTTTTATCTGGCATTATATCAAATTTGTAAAAGGGTTCCTAGCTAACATTGCAGTTCATTGCATTTCAGTACAGTTTAGGATAAATGAGCACACAGAGATATATAGGTAAAATGCTCCCATTTTGACTCTTTGGAGAAGAGACTCAGTCCAGGTCACATGACTCACACCCCAGCTTACTGATTTACATAAAAATATAGTATACTCACATAATCTATGTGCCACACTCAGTTCAACTACAGACTGCATCTCCAAGCTAGACATCCTTCAAGTGGTGCCTACTTCTCTACTCAGACCGAGCTGATTAAAAGTTTACTGGCTGTTGTCCTCAATTCATTGACCTTTAAATGTGACTGTAGAGGGATGGCTATGAAAAGCTGAATGAAGTACATCATACCCAAGTTAACATTCTGTATTTCATATTTGCAAATAAATTAAATAGATAGAGTCAAGTAAGATTCTTCTGTTGTATGCACATAGCAATGCTGCTGGACTTTTAAAGAGCACAGTCTATTTAACCTTTCTAGCAATGTGGTCAGTCATTAAAATATGACAGTCACATACAAGTCACATGATGGGGTGCAGTGTGCACCGTACCCATACTAAAATTAACATCAGTCATATGTGGCATGTGAATGTATAACATTTCTGCATTGTATGAAGATGCTGGTAAAATAACAGGTAAATTCCATCTGTATCATTAAGGAATAGACTCACTCAGGATACTGTGGTATCTCCCTTATGACTCCCTTCAAGAGTACTACTATAACAGTGTTTTCTGCTCTGCAGATGTATAAACAGCCTGATTATCACTAAATGCATTTTCTTTATTGTTTATGTACTTTGGTTGTGCAACTGAGATGGTTTGTTTTTAGTTGAGGCCCATGAGAGGTACACTGTCTGGTTAACTAATCTACTCAATATCACATAACAGGCAAGTCAGAAGTAAAGGAATCAAACCCAGGACAGCAGCTGATCATAGTCATAATAGCCTGAGCTAAACTGTTAGCAAAATGTTTCACTCATCAAAGCAATCCAGCTATGATTTGTTTACAGTCATTTACTTCTGTTACAAAAGTGAGCATCTGAAAACTGGACATGCCTTGCATTGCCCTTAAAGGTTATGCCTTATGGATCTTGAGGCAGGAAAATGGAATGCTATGTATGTGTTTTTGCCATAGGCACTATGTTTTGCATTTAATTACTATCACATATACTGTCCAGCAAAATATCCAAACACATTACAAGTAAAATTGCCTCCACCCCACCAACCACTAATCTAAAACAAAGTAAAAAGTTTACATTCTCAGGTGTACTTTTGCTAGTCATGCATACAAAATAGGAATAAAATGGTAGAAATTATTTTAAAGACATAAATAAACAATGATAAACAAAATCCATTTCACAATTACTTATGCTCCAGGTGTGATTAACTAATTAAAACAAGAAATTCAGACTTGATGGTTTGGTAACAGATGGTAATGTGATACAGAAAGGGCTTGCTTAATCATTGCTAACAAAGCACGTATAATGCAACTGTCTTTAGTCTTAATACAGAACTGATATATTACTATACTAAGAGAGGACCCAAGGGACTACTTATCATAGAAGTTCTGTAAGATTATCTTCACTGTCTTTGTCATGTGCCTATGTATGCTTGTATAAATGGTTCATTCTAAGAAATACTCACCAATGAAACTGAAGGTAAAAAAATTACCTGCTGGACTGACATTCCTAAAGTGATATTAACCCGTACGTGTGCTTTTAATCAACATGTTTATAATGTAACAGATATTTATTTATAGACAGTGTATTTTTTAATTTGTTGTGCAGTCTGTGTACTAAAACCACAGGAAAAGGCTTGCTGTAATGTAATAAGCTGTAATGCATAAAAAGTATAATTTATATAGTTGAATATTTTATGACATGGATAAAACTTATTTTAAACATACCATAACTGTGCCTGTATTTGCTTACCTCAACCTTGTGTGTAAGGTGCACCCTGCTGTCTCTTTATCTATTAGACCTCTTCTCTACACTTTTCCAAATATGTTTTAAGTATTGTTATTATTTCAATAAGTTTTGTAATAATACTTTAACAAAAGATTTAAACATTTTATTAAGTAATCTGCAGCAATCCTTGGTGCCACTGTATATGTGTTTATGGAGTATTACTGCAGTTTTTAAATAAATTATGTCATGACTATAAGTATGTTTTAGCTCCGTTTTTCTTTGTCTTTGTGTCATTCACCTTTTTAGAAATATTCTTAAAACATTTTAGACATGTTTGGCAATGGCATTACTTTTATAGCCAAGTTTGAAAAAACGTAACTTACACAGTTTTGGCCAAAAAAGTGTGATAATGAGCGCAGTCATTTTATTATTACATTGTGGGGTTGGGGTAACATAATGGTTAAGATGTTTACATACACAAGAGATACAGGGTTTGATTCTTACCCTTAACCTTCAATGAGTTATTGACTACGCATGTGATAGTTTGCAGACCAATTCACCTCTGAACTTGTACAAGAGTACACATTTTTTTATTGTGTATTCTATGTGTGCCTTCGTTGAAGGTTGGGCGTCGGGCTGGCAGCTCAACACCAAAAAAAAACCTGCCAATTATTAACGGACCGGAGTTCCACTGTGGCGACCTCTAACCGGGAAAAGCCGAAAGACAAACAACAACTCTATTCAAGGAAAAGTTATGTGGATATTTTTATTTTCTTTGTAGAAATTTACATTTTAGCCCATCTTCTGTTCATTCCAAACATATTCTGTAAATTGCTTACTCTAATAAATAATCATATAGTAATAATGCTGATGTGTGAAATCTTTTTATATGTTTAAAGACTGCTGAGTTCTCAAACTCTCATATGTTTAATTGTCTTTGGTTCTGTTTCTTTATCTGTTGCATACTATTATAGTTCCAGTAATAAAAAAGTAGAAATATTTTGAAGCACAAAAAAGGTTTACCTGGTGATTGGAGCTACACAGACATAATCAGTGCTGTTGCTGTGGTTTTCATTTGTGCACACTGAAAGTGATTCTCTATGTAAAATGTTTAAGCAATAACCCACACCTGGGTGTGGTTAATGCTGGATTTACCCACGGTTGTTGTGGTTTGGTCATGAGGGCGAAGCCCGAGTGGCCAAACAAAGACAACCGTGGGTAAATCCAGCATTACCCACACCCAGAAGGGGGTTATTGCTATTATACAAAGACATTATATAAGAAAAGAAATACTTACTTTTCTTAAATAATGGAATTGTATAATGCCTCCTTGCTGCCCTTCCACAGCTGTAGGTGGAAGCAATGGAGAAAGCAAGATCTCCGTTGCTTTTTACAAAGTGTCTCTCTGTGTTAAAAGAGTTTAACCTAGCGAGACAGCTTTAAAAAAAGCAACGGAGAAAGGAAGATCTCCGTTACTTTTTTTAAAGCTGTCTCGCTATGTTAAACTCCTTTAACATAGCAAGACAGTTTCTAAAAAGCAACAGAGATCTTGTGTTCTCCGTTGCTATAAAAAAAAAAAGACATACCAATGGAAAAAGTCTGGGCGACTGGACCTTTTTCCATTAGTGTAAGTCTGATTTACTACCTGCACACTAACCAATCAGCGTGCTCATTTTGGAATATTAATAGGGGGTCGTTGTATAATTTTCCTTTATCCATAGATGCGAGACAGTTTGGAAGCAAAGCCCCACTCCATGGTGGGTTGCAGTGGTGTTAACTATCCTGCAACAAAACTCTTTCTAAAGAATTTTCCTTTAGATGCTTTTGAGTATTGTAGTCACCATTGTCAACCCCCCTTTTTCCATTTTTGCATGGGGTAGGCTTGTCATATCAACATTAATCAATGTGACCAAACCAACTAGAGCCAATGTTTACATCACCACGCAACTAGCAATGTATATTTTTTTTCAGCACAAGTTTTTTCAGTTATGCGAAATTCAATAAAATGGTGTTTCTTTTAATGGGTGTTTAGTCATTTGGGATTCAAGTAAATGTACATTCAGCCAAATGTCATATAATCACAGAGATGTGTGTCACACACACACACACACACACACACACACACACACACACACACACACACACACACACACAATCATACACACCAATGATAGTTTTGCCACATTACTGCTGCTCAGGATTCATGTGACATGCTTAGCTTCATCTATAACCTCCATTATCAGTACACTGACTTTTTGTACTATCAGTGATGAAGGAGATTCAAGAAATGACAAAATGACATTGATAAATCAGTTTAGATGAAGTGTACTTTATACAGTAAATGAATAAAAGAAACATTGTGTACTAATGGCTTACACCTAGAAACATGAGAACTCAGAAAAAAAATATTAAAGTGACTGGTTTTGAGTTGGTATTTTATTTGTAACTGTATGTAAAAAAAATGGAAAATTAACCAAATAATTATTATGTTTAATATCGTCCTGTCTCCAGCCAGACAGTTTTCCTGGATCAGTCCTAAAAAGGAATAATTGTGCCCAGTGGGCTTACCTAGTTAAGAGATGTTTAAAAATTCTCATTTCTGCATTCTGGAGAACTCTGTGATATATACTGCAGCATTATATCACGCTAATTAGTGGCAGAGAGAGAGCTTAACTATCACTCATTAGTAGCTGCAAAGGATGTCTGCGTCATAGTTACAATAAGCAATGACAGGTTCATTTTTGTCACTTTCTGGGATGATCAGCATACAGAGAGGTTATTAAATTAGTGTCCTTTAATGGACATCTCTCATTTCTCCATTTTTTTCTGAAAAATGCATTTTACATGTTGTTGTATACAAATAAAGCATCATATATGAAGTATTGGTTTTATGGGTAATCCTGTTTTGTCTGGCTTTTTCTGAAATTTCACATTTTTTTCTTGTGTTTTTCTCATCTGCTTCATTATGTCATTAGAAAGGAGTGAGATACATCTCAAGCATGTATTAATGTCAGAAAATAGGGTAATTTGGCTAAGTCACTGCTTCTAGCTAAAGGGCAAATTAAATATCTTACACCTACTTACTTAAATTTGTCATTGGAGATCAGCATTGCACCTTGGATGGATAGTGTGGCCTGTAGTCACAGTCCTGAGTTTCAACTAAAGCAAAATTTTCAAACTTTGCTTTTAAAAAGAAAACTCCACCTCATATTTTCTGTTAACACATATTCATTTCCTTCCTTTTAATCCAACCCCAAGAGTGCCATATTTAAAAGAAAGATCACTATATAGGAAGGGTACTGTTAAGCCATTGGCATTCATGTCAGATTAGCAAGATCTCTCTCTTCCTTCAGTCCTTATACTAATTAGGTTTTAGAAACCTTGCACTATGAATAAGCCTTATAAAAGTTATGTAGGAGACATATGAGAAATGTGAGAAGTAATATTCATAGTGTACAATGACTGGAGGCATTGTTACTGTTATGGAGTACAAGACAGACTGTAGTACTGACCCATGTGGAAGGCTTAACGGCAGACAGGAATGCTTTGCATACTGAAGTAAGAGAAGCTTCAACACAGAAAGTGGCAAAAACTGTCCATAGCGGGATTATGCAGCTAGAGGAATGGGTCTTAAAGCAGGAGGCAGAAACTGATGTGCTCAAGCTCTGCATGGAGTCATTACTGAAGAAACAAGCTGCTAACGTATGCTATCAGAAGAAAAGGTCTGAATAATAGGGCTATCAGAAGGACTAGAGAGAAGGACCTCTGATTAGTGCATCGGGGTGCAGAAGTGGCAGATGACTGTATGTGTCTTGCCTGTCAGATTGATCTAGCACATAGGGATATGAAGTTGCCAGTAAGTGAAAACAGGCCCTACCACCTTTGGATTAAATACCACAGTTATACACTCAGGCAGTGGCAAACTGAAAACAAGCCCTACCACCTTTGGATTAAACACTGTAGTTATATGCTCAGGCAGTGGCTAAGTGAAAACAGGCCCTACCACCTTTGGATTAAAGACTGCAGTTATATGCTTAGGCAGTGGCTAAGTGAAAACAGGCCCTACCACCTTTGGATTAAACATCACAGTTATACCCTCAGGCAGTGGCTAAGTGAAAACAGGCCCTACCACCTTTGGATTAAACTCTGCAGTTATATGCTTAGGCAGTGGCTAAGTGCAAACAGGACCTACCACCTTTGGATTAAACACTGCAGTTATATGCTCAGGCAGTGGGTAAATGTAAATGGACCCTATCACCTTTGGATTAAACACCACAGTTGTACTCTCAGGCAGTGGCTAAGTGAAAACAGGACCTACCACCTTTGGATTAAACTCTGCAGTTATATGCTCAGGCAGTGGGTAAATGAAAATGGACCCTACCACCTTTGGATTAAACATCACAGTTATACCCTCAGCCAGTGGCTAAGTGAAAACAGGCCCTACCACCTTTGGATTAAACACTGCAGTTATATGCTCAGGCAGCGGCTAACTGCAAATAGGCCCTACCGCCTTTAGATTAAACACTGCAGTTATATGCTCAGGCAGTGGCTAAATGAAAACAGGTCCTACCACCTTTGGATTAAACAACACAGTTATACTCTCAGGCAGTGGCTAAGTGAAAGCAGGTCCTACCATCTTTGGATTAAACACCACAGTTATACACTCAGGCAGTAGTTACTGCTACAGACTGTCCTGAGAAAGGATTTTGCTACACCTGCTTCTAGAATTAAAATACTTAAGGATTTTTCCACCACAGAACTATTGTAGATGAAAACTATTTTTGCCTGTTGCCTGGAATGTAATGCAAGCAGGAGTAACTGTAAGTACTGTGTACATTTATATCCCTTAAAAACTCAAAACTATGTCAGAATATTCCACAACACTGAGATTTCCTTTTTGGGTTCCATCAGGTACTCTGCAAATAAAGCTAACTTTTCTTAAGCATCATACCAATTATATCCTTGAATTTCTGAGCCCATCTTTTTATTTGACAATGATTCTAAACCAGTGGTGGCTCACGCTATTGGACTCCAGGACTGTAGTCCCCCCAGCTGTACAAAAAAAACAGGAAAACCAAATAAAAAAAATTAACGAGTCCTGGAAACTTTGCACAGGTGTGCTCAGAACTCAAATCCAGACTGCTGTTTAACCAGTCCAGATTCAGAAAGAAGGCATCAGTCGACAGATGCCCCAGAAGTCTATGTGGTTACAACTGCATAGACTGGAAGGGGATAGGACTGCAACATCTGCAGTCCATGCATGCTCGCATGGAGAAACGGGACTTTGCTTTGAATGAATCCCATTCAAATGAACTTGTAACGGGACTTTGACCTTAGGTACTGGCTTTTGATGTGTGTGTGTGTGTGTGTGTGTGTGTGTGTGTGTGTGTGTGTGTGTGTGTGTGTGTGTGTGTGTGTGTGTGTGTGTGTGTGTGTGTGTGTGTAATGTCCCAGTTAACTATAACTGGTGGCTAGAGAGTAACTCAGGCTCAAACCCTGAACCTTGGGTGTAGGTAGAAAGAGGCTGAATTCCCTACCCACCACCACTTGTGAAAAGTTTTCAGATTTTTGCCTTATGTTTTTGTTCTGTTCTGTTCCTCATAAAATCTGTGTTTTTTTGGATTTTGAATTCACTAAATAATGACAGACATTTGAATTTCAGACTTTATATTCTTCAGAAAGTACTTGGTAACACAAAAAAAAATATTCTAGCAATTTTATAAGATCAATATTTGATATTTGTCCCTATTTGTGGGACTTTATTCCCCCATTATTGGCTTTGTCAAGGTTTTTTGTGCTAAGAGGTTGAGAGCTATGGTGCGAACTGAATTCACTGAATATTTTTGGGGGCTGTATTCCCCCATTATGGGCTTTGTCCAGGTGTTTTGTGCCAAGAGGTTGAGAGCTATGATGAGAACTGGATTCACTAAATGATAGCCATTTAAGTTTCAGTCTTCCTGTCTTTTAAGAAACAGCTGATTTGGCATAGTGGTATGTTGCTCTGACTGTAGTGCACAGGGTCCTGGGTTCAAAACTTGGCAGTAGCACAGCATTTTATTCTAACAACTTTCCAAGATTATTCAAGCAATGTTTGAAATGTGTCCCTGTTTTTTGGGCTTTTGTTCCCCTCCCCAATAAATTATGGCTTTTTCCAGATTTCTTGGGCTCATGTGCTGCAAAGTTGACAGACACAGTTGAGTATCGAGTGGATTTTACAAGGAGCTAAGCGCCATAGGAAAGAGAAGTTTAGTGTTGCTTATGCTGAGTCTGCTTGCATTGTCAATAGCATAGCAGGTAGTTCACTTGCTTTTGATGCAGAAGGCTGTGGGTTGTACTCCCACAGCATGTAGATGGATTGTTGATACTGTAGTGTGTTGTACTTTTAAAGGGAGTGGATGCTGCAGTCCTGAGAATGTCCTCTTTGGCAGAAATACCTACTAACTATGAACCTGTTATCAGTTTGCCATCCATTCCCTATTGCAGTATTACTAGTTTATCATTTTTTTAATGTAACACTGGCAATTTATTTCTCAAGGGCAGCAGACACTTTATTTGTAGATGAAACAATGAAATATAAAGTTGTTTGCTAGCAGCAACCTCTTAATTAGTTACAGATCTATTTAATGTGAAATTATTTAGATGACTTTTACTTCTGCAGGGATTGTGCATACTTACTGATAGTGGTGGATTGTAGAAGTTTGAGTAGACTTTTATGATGGAAATGTTCTGAACTGAGCAGTTTTCTCATTATTGATGCATGCATTTTATTTCATTGTTTACTGGAAAAAAATGTTCAAAAAAAAAATAAATTTAAAATGCCTTCTAAAAACTGCACTGTATTATACAAGGAATATAATTTAATACAATCAGGAAGGTGTATTAAAGAACACATGTATGTTTTATGTGCAAGGGGTCTATGATTTGAAAACAGCCCAAAGTTAATCTTTATCTACCACTGGCCAGATGTATTTTCTTTGAATGTAGGTTTCAATGCTGTTTCAATGAATGTGAGTTTCAAGGGCAGAGAAGTTTAATGCTAAGTCTATTTTCATTGTAAGACTGCACTGCTTTGTTTAGCAGATGCCTATTAGTTTTTGTGCTATAAAATGTAAAATAAAACTTTTAAATGCAATCCAAATCATTGTGGAAGTAAAGCAGTATGCACATTACAGTGTTTATGGTAAATGGGGTGAAATATCCAAGTAATGGGACATTGGAATGGCTGCAGGGGGGAGGCTCCATTCAACCATGATTTTGTGAAGGGAGAAGGGCGGCAAACTCAAAGACAGCCCTGGCTGAACTATACCTCTCAACTGTCCAGATTTTCACAGAATGAATAGATTATTGCTTCTTATTTCTGGTTTGTTCCTCATAAAATTTGTGGTTTTCTGGCAAATTATTTAGGAATGAAATAATGACAGACACTGAGTTTCAGACTTCACACCCTTCAGAAAACTGCATGCTAAAGCAAGACCTGTTATTTTATCAACTGTCTGAGTTTATACAAGAGCAATTTTTAGTACTGTCTGTATGTTCCCTCAGTATATTTGGCCTTGTCCAGATTTCCTGCATTAACAGGTTGAGAAGAATGCGCAAATAAATCGCTTTATCGAATTATCTATATCCAAACCTCTCAACTGTCCCTGACTTTGCCTCAAAATGTTGCTCTCCCCTAATAATCCCTCTACAAAATGGTAATTTTTGGAAGAAAATGTGGAGGGTTTACAATTAATAAATAATTGTAATTATCAGAGTTATAAATTACTTTTATTTCAGAAATGTACGTAGATTCTCTTATTTTGTCAGCTGCTCAACTTAACAGTGCTAATATTAAAAAAGTGTCCCTTCTTTGACAGGTTCCCAGCTGTATTGCGTGGCTTTTTTATATTTTGCATCACATTTTTGTCCATTTTTCATAAAATTGTGGTTTTCTGGCAAATTAGTGGCAAATCATTAAAGACTGAAGTTAGAAAATAATGACATACATTTGAGTTTCTGATTTCATACCCTTCAGAAAATTCATACTAATGCAAGACCTACTATTTTATTATCTTTCTAAGTTTATAAGAGTTATGGCTTTGTCCAGATTTATTGCTCTGAGGTTGAGATGTATGACAAATGTGTCAGGGCCATCACCATCAGCTAGAGAAATTTCAAATTGTGACAGACTCATTGCACCCCACTCCCCATGTAATGACTCTGGATGTGCCCAAGCAAGGCAAGGAGCATTATACAGTGTAAGTGTGCAGATTATTCCCCCATCCAAGGTAGAGACAAGTACTACAGTGGCTTTTCATCTGTCCTTGATTTTGCAGAATGTTCTGGTTTTCTATCATATTTTATACTGTTAATTTATGCTTCTTATTATTCAGAAAATGCATGTTGTTGCAATACCTGTTGCTCTGTGTTTAAATAACAATGCTTTAATGACCATCAGGTAAGCTTGTCTGAGATTGCAAGATCCAAGTAAGCTTTAATAAGCATACTGTTAAAGAATTACCAACATTGAACTTCTTTTTGTTGTTGCCCATGCAGTGAATATTTACATAGCTAGATAATGTATAAGTCTTAGGTATTGATATGCATATGATAGCATTTGTAATAAAAGACAGGATTACAGTATTTTCAGAAGCTCACTCCATTTGTTGGAGACTCTGGATGTGTCCAAGCAAGGCAAGGAGCAGTCATCTTTTCAGGCTTTACCCGTAAACTAAACAGAATGCCAATCTATCATGTGTGGTCCATAACCTGTGCAGTAATCCTTTAAGCAATTTATCTTAAGCTTGTTTCTTCTTTGCTGATCATTTTTTACTTTGATCATGTTTTCCCATGAAACAAGTAGATAGTTGTTGACAGGCAGCAGGTCTTTTTTGGATAAGAAACATTTTTACAAGTGGAGGTTTCACAGAGATTGCTACTTTCAGCATGTTACTTGGTAGTTTTATAAAGCTGAATATAAATTAAAACAAGGCTCCACACAAACTATAATATCCAAAAAGCAGGAGACTAGGATCCAGTCCACACAAACAACGTTTATTGAGTGCTTTCGTCTCTTGAATAGGAACTTCTTCAGAATAACACAGTATATTAGCCAACAGCCTTATATATGCTATTCCAACAAATTAATCATCGTCATTAACTAATTAATAAAATAATGTCCTGAAAGGACATAGAAACATTTAAAGAGCAACACACACACACACACACACACACACACACACACACACACACACACACACACACACACACACACATATATATATATATATATATATATATATATGTATATATATAAATATTTATTAATTAATTAATGATGGCAATGATAGCACTCAATAAATGTTGTTTGTGTGGATTGGATCCTGGTCTCCTGCTTTCTGAATATAAATTATAATTAGAACTGCAGTGCAAGGAAGTTTTAGTTGAGTGCTGCTTCTTTTTATAACTGGCATTCCAGTAATGTATTTAAAAAGTAATTTATGTTTTCATGCCTCACAACCTTTTTGCTTCCATCTAGACATTAAGTAAACTGTCATGTAGCCATAGAATTGAAATATTTTTTTTTCTTCTACACTTCATTTTGCCTTGATTGGACTCACATAATGACGGTTTGGCACCCAGGGCAGCGTATTTAATTAAATTCTCAGTTTTTGTGGTTTTGAGCATAGCTTTGCCCCTTTCTGGTTGACCACACCCCTTCCCATTGGCCCCACCCATTCAACTGTCTCCTGCAGCCCCCCTTTGATTTGACGTCACCAGTCGCTACTGTTCTAAACACAACACAGTTAAGAAAGGGGAAAGAGGACACCCCTGCATGGTTCCTCTGTTCAGTCATAACTTATCAGAGAGGTAATCTCCCACGTTCAGTTTTGCCTCTGATCCTTCATATGTCCTTCTAATTAATCTTATTATTTTATTAAGAAATGTAAATGCTTCCATAACATGCTCTGATAAGTTTAATTCTGGTTGTTGCTGAAAAAGGAATTACTAGAAAATGGAAATCACAATCTAAACCAACTATACTTGAAGTAGTGACTATTGCAACAGAGATAAAAGAACAGCAAGTGGGATCTTTAGAAAAGGCTGGCAGTCAATTACATATAAAAAGTATAGCTGGTTTAGATTGTGGGAACAATACAATGTTTTGGAGGAGGAATTAGGTTTATTAGAAGACAGGACCTGAATAAATGATGTAATGGTGCTTAGGTTATATGATATAAATGTAAATGTGTTAATATAGTTTGATTACTTTTATATATATGGTAGGTTTGCCTGTGTCACAAGTGACAATTCAATAAAGGTGCTTAAACAAACAATTATTATTGTGTATCCAGTCATGCTGAAAATCATATAGAGGGGCATTTTTTATGACAAGTCTGCAGAAAACTCCATCTATCTATACAAAGATGTCATGTGTGACACAATTGCATGGTAGCATGCAGAAGAATGGAATACACCACAGCATTTCCTGGTGAATGCGACTGAATCAATGTCAATGGAGGGGTGCAAAGGGCAATGGATGTGAGAGTAGGAAAGGTACTAAAGCAGACAGACTGCTGCAGTGTGCTTGGGGTAAAGTAGACATTAAATCTAATGGATAAGTAAGGAAGCACACTGTGCAGGATCGCTCCACACTTCATAGGTATATAGAAGGCTAACTAACACCGGGGCCTTTATAAGTCTAGCTGTGCAACCCAACCCAATTGTGTTCCTATGCATCATGGGCATTTATTAAAAAGGGTTTTGTTAGTTAGGAAGTCTTTTTAGGTTAAGTGTGAGGGGGCATGTCAGTTTGGGCATTACAGTCTGCCTCTATCTATCAAAGAAATGGGGACCAGACCTGTGGTGAATTTCCGATTTCCCATCCATTGATCAAGGTTATGTTTAAATAGGGTTAGGGATAGACTCTGCTTCATATGGATAGAGACCCTGTTCCAGAGTATAGAGATCCTCTGAGACACATATCTGTCTCACCCACATGTCTTAAATCCTTGTATCTATGGATTTTGATAGTGTTTGTTTTGTGGATGTGCAAAAGGTACATCAGAACTAGATCAGAGGATGTCTCATGGGCCAAGCATAGATCGTCTCTCTGTAACCTGTAGTAGGTCAAGTATAGAGATAGGGCTTTAAGGTGATCCATATAGGACAATTTGTTTATAGATTCGATTCTCCTGGTAAGAAATTTTTGTGAATGTTCCAAAGATCATTTTAATAGTATTAATGACACATAATGTTCCACTGTTGCATATGTTTGGACAGATGCATGTCAAAGGGGGCATTTTACCAAATGATGGGTCTGAAAAGGGCCAAGTTAAGGTGCCCTGTGACTTCCTTACACCTGGATGGCATGCTTTTACTTATTAGTCGGACAACATAAAATTATTTTTTTACTAACTTGGCCACATGTTGATCAAAGGTCAGATTACTGTCTACATATGTTCCTAGATCCCTGACCACCGGGTCAACTCTTAGGGTTATCTTATCAATGGAGTAATTACCCTGGGTGTCAGTTTTCCCGAAACTGACTATAATGCATTTCTTGGCCTTGAGTTTTAATCCATGGCTTTGGCACCAGTCATTTGTCTTTGTTAGACCCTATTGCAAGATGTTTGTGTCATGTTGGGAATCTAAGATAGCTCACAGTTTGCAGTCAATTTGCTAAAGATAACAGTCAACGGGAAAAAGTGTGCGGGGGGTGGTGATTAGTACTCAAATGGAGTCTAGAGATTGGGGAATGCCAAGAGTGGTGGCAGATAGAAAAGAAGGGAGAGGCAGGCAATGCATAGAAAAAGCATGACTGAAAGATGGGAACAATAGGTCTGTGATGGCCAAATTCACACAGGAAGTTGCACAATAATGGCTAGGAGCTAATGAGAGCAAAAGCAAGGGAATGGGCAATATGTTACATCACTGCATTGAATGGAATCCTGCTGTAATGTCATTCATGTATATTTTTGCTGGAGACTGAGAGTGATATCTCAGTCTAAGAAGATAAGCGAGCTGTTGATAAGAAATGCAAATAGCTGAAGTTGAAGGAGGTTCGAAGAGACAAGACAGGAAGCTGTGCAGAATGGAGCAGATAAAGACAGCATGACTGAACACTGGCTAACTGACAGGTCAGTAACCAAAGATATGGGCAATTGTCCATCCATTTTTTTATTAAAAACATCCTTTATTATCCTGAAACTAGAGTCAAAAAAGTTAAAGATTTCATAGCAATACCTAAAACATTATATTCAACAGAATATCAAAAGATTAAGTAGCCAAAATGCATTAACAGTGTTTAAAGGCAATACATTAACTAGATAATTAATCATGACCAGTATATTCAAAGCAAATATTCACAAAAAAACAATATTATGTGCAGATATCCACTCTAGTGGTGAACTAAGGCAGCATGTAATGATTTTCACCAATAGCATCCATATTAAAATAGGTTAACCTAAAACAATTGAAAATAACATAGCATAAATATTGTAAGGAAAAAGTGATTAATACAGCATATGTAATGGAGAAGATTCTGATTAGTAAATACAGACTGCTGGGGCAAAGCTATACATACAGTTGCATGTCTAGATTAATAAATAATGTGAGAAACACCATACTAAGTGGTATCAGTGCAATATACTTTTCAGAGGGCAAACCAATAGCAGAGTAAAAACAACAGGCAATTATATATATCTCACTGTCAAAGAACTCATTTGTTCTGGCCATTTGTTCGTGCAAGCAAATGATTTAGTCCTGGGATATATTCCTCTCAGGAATTCCAGCCACATGAAAGTTCCTTCTGTAAGACTTGTCTTGGTCATCAGCCTGCTTCACATTCAGTTGCTCCAAAACAATCTTGGACTTTAAAGCTTTGCTTTCATGATGCAATTCTGTTATTTTATGAGAGTGCTCAGAAAGCACCCCATCAACCATTGCTTCATTTATTGAAGTATTGTGTATAACACCATTAAATTTGGCATTAACTTTCTGGATTTCAGAAAGAATTATCTCCAGGGAACGTTTCTTGTGTCCTGCATAGTAGCAGCACTCATAATAGTCCCAATGGCAGAAGCACGAGCCAGCAGGTCTATCAGAAGTTCGGACCCTAGTTCCGTTTATTTTTTTTTTAATGAAGTCAGCCTATCCATCCATCCATTCTCAACCCCTTTTTTCCATTTTGCTCATGGTGTTGGGGTGTCACTTCAACAGTGACAATCATCTTGAGCAAAGGTTTACACCACCGTGTGGCTAGCCTTGCCACCTTAGTTCATCCATACCACTCAGTTACACACACAGCCAATTTAGAGTGTCCAATCCACCTACTTTGTGGATGTCTTTGGAATGTTGGAGGAAATCAGAGCACCCAAAGGAAACACATGTGACTGCAGGGAGGACATGCAAACTCTGTACAGAAGGCACCCCAGCCGAGAATAAAACCAGAGAACCGATTGTTGAGAAGTGATGACAACACTAACTTGATGCACCACCACAGCCACCCCAATGGTGTTTCTTTTTCCCTCCATGGTTTCTAAAAACAGACATCTAGGATAAGTGTGTTACTCAAGTAAATCAATCCTATTAAGTTTTCTCAAACTTCAAGCCTGTAGACCTCAACTTGTAATCTTAATTGCTGCAACAGGAGGAAAGTCACTGAGAAACATGCCTGATGTTAGAGCATCATAGCAGAAGCACTTATATGGACAGTGTTATCTAATTGATTGAAGTTTTAACTAATTGGTCAAAACTCTACCACAGAAAAAGTGTGGGCTGCAATGAATTATGAATAAGGAAGATAAATCTGTGGCCTGACTGGGAGGAATATTATTATTGATTTGTTAATATTATTAATATTGAGCCTTTTAGCTAAATGTTCCATACTGGTTCACAGAGATGGCCAAAGGACTGTGATTTTGTGTTTGTGATGGGGATTTAGCACAAGAATTAGGAAGAGAATGAAAAGGAATGCTGAATAATATCTTAAAGAGGGAAATAGTTATAGGCAAATTTATTTGGATATATTATTAATACACACACACACACACACACACACACACACACACACACACACACACACACACACACACACACACACACACACACACACGTGTGACATTTGAATTTAAGAATAGTTAACAGTTATTTAGTCAACACAATTTGGTCTTCTGGGCATCTAATTGACAGTTGGGTGAAACCACTACAATATTTAGGTTGGATAATATGCCCTGTGTAATCATGGGGTTAGAATATATAATTAGCAGTGGGGTTGAGAGTGCAGCTACCCAATGAGGGATACAGGGAAGGATCCCAAAAAATAAAAAAACATATTTTCTGTTGCATGCTCAGAGGATGCATTTGGGACAATGCTCTGTTGCTTGTCATCTTTTTTCTTTAGTTATGTTGTATTATATTTGTTTTCTGGGGTAGTGCACTGATCAAAAATGAACAATTGCAAGTGCAACCCAGGCGAATACATTTGCAGACACATGTCACAGTGAGCCAAAAAATTCACAAAACTAAGGCTAAGATGTGACATATTGAAACAGTGCATTATATATAATATATAGAAGTTAAGTGATGCTTATATATAATGCATACAAATGTAGAACTGATCTGCAAAGGTAAACTGGTAAAGAAGAGGTTTAGGAGGAAAATACAGCAGTAGGAGGAGGTTAGGTTGCATGGCCCATGTGAAGATACATCTGAGATGTATGGCAGAGGTTGGCTTTGCGAAGAAACACCTGAGATGTATGGCAGAGGTTGGCTTTGATTTGTGCTCAGAACTTTGAGTAGTAAGATACGCCCTTATGTATGAGGAATGGGATTGCAAATGTACTACTGCAACAACTGAGAAGGACTGGTCAATACTGAGAAGTATGCTTTGTGGATTTGGAAGGCCAGGTATTGTTTGGACGAACATTCTGAGGATGCAGTAAGGGGTTTTGTGGTGAGTTTGGTAGTAAATGGAATGAATGGATTATGCCAAACAAATCTGAAAAGAAAATATCCTAAGAGAAGGTCAAACCGAACTTTTATGGGTAGCCAGCTAACTTAGCAGAGGGTGATGCAGTAGTGATAATTGACACATTTTGGTTGCGATGGCTTGCATAATAGGTCAGTTTATTTTTGGAGGCATTGACTTCTAGGCTGACACAGAAGGCCTTCTTTGCATATCATTACTCTAGCTGGAGTACACAGATAAGGAGAGATTTTTCTGGCCTAGAAGAAAAGAGTGTTAATTTGGTTTCTACTTGTTTTAGTGTGAAGTTGGTAGTTAAGGAATTAGTCTAGCAATATACCTAGGTATATAAATGAAAATTATATATTGCACTTATTTATATTAGATATATATTGTGGTATTCAAATACGTTACTAGAGCGTTAAGGATATGTCATATAGATGCAACTTTACACGTTATAAAGAGTAGAGAGATCTGTTCAATAGTGGCGGTTTATGTTAAAGTAATATGTCATGCTTCTTGAGTATATTAGGGATGATGTGTAATGGTAAGAAGTCTCTTTAAAATGGGAAGGGCCTGCTAAGGGTTATTAGCAATTTGGATGACTTTCTCAAGGGAATGTTGGATGATGAGGGGAAGGAAGGAAGAACATGAGAAGATTAGCTTGGGTATCTTGGAAAGATCTAATGACTAGTGAATGTAGGGCACTGCGAGTGTACAGAGTAATTGGAAATTGCCTTCTGAAGACCAGTATGACCAGTAACAGGCATGGCAAGCATGGTGGGAGGCAATTGTGCTTAATAGTTATAACTGGAGGGTGATGGTGTAGGATAATGGAAAGTTAGTCAGAGGAATATAAATGAATAGAAGGGAAAAAACAGGGCTTAGGTCAGTTTCTAGAATCTTTGCTGTTACGGGGCATGTGGCATTTAGCAAGCAGTGTCTGCCATCATACCTTTCTGGAGTGGAGAATAGGTGGACCTTCAGACATGACCCAAGGGCCCTCCAGGACGAGACCAGAGAAGCAGAATGAAGGTGCAGACAGGAGAAAGGGGGACTGTAGAGTGGATGTGTGATGACAAATACTCAGATTAAGACGGAATTAATACTGGTTAACTTGATAAAGAAAGGTATGGGCATGGAATTGATGCAATAAATAAAACTACCAAGGAGTGAGATATACTGAGAAAAGGTGAGTGGGCATTTTTTTGAAAGAGTAGTAGTAGAACAAAATTTCAAAGGTAATGGAAATTGATGGCAGATATGTGGTGGACATAATGAGAACTGAATGAGGATGTGGCAGAAATTCTGAAGACAGGGGAGTGATAGTAGGGGGATTTAATAATGTTTTGTAGCCAGAAAGAGAGATATTATTTCCAGTCATGGAATTCCATGGTAGATGTCAAAGGGCAGTACCTGAAACTATGAGGATATACATTTGCTAGGGTTGAAAATGAACAACCAGTATGTTTTGTAAAATTCTAGTGGATAAGGAGACAATGTGAGAAAAGGACGAAGTGGGAATGATAAAAATTATTAAGTCATGTCATAGCATAATAAAGCTGTGTTGGAACCATGCAATAAGAAATATGAGAGATTAATGAAGGAATCTGGGCAATTAGAGAGATGAGGATCAGATATGATAAATGCAAATTATGGTAACAGGGGTGTTACAAAATAATGGTGAAGAAAAAAGTTGTATGGGTGAAAGCAACATGGAGAGAGGAGGTTGACAGGTCATTGTAAAAGAAAGAGGCACAATTGAAAGAACAGTTAAGGGAACTGTAGCAGAGAGGAGGTAGAATGAGGAGACAACAAGAAGTGGAGATAGAGATGGGAGATGTTAACGACCAATTGACAGAAAGAAAAAGACTCTAAAATTGAGAAGGAACTGGCTCATAGAGGGGCTAGATTTTGGGTGAGGGGAGACATTGATATTAATTATTAACAGAACTGGTAGGCAGAGAGGTTGCAGTCTCAGCAAGGGTGGATGGCTTGCATTAAAGAGGAGACTGGGAAGATTTTTAGAATGTTTTATAAGATGCTCTCTGCACATTTAGATAGCAAGGGGAGAG
The DNA here is from genome assembly GCF_019279795.1 of Protopterus annectens. NCBI lineage: Eukaryota > Metazoa > Chordata > Ceratodontiformes > Protopteridae > Protopterus > Protopterus annectens. The sequence continues at coordinate 189,802,123 of NC_056748.1, read as the reverse complement.
GATATGGAGGATAGAAAGGAGAGATTTTAGGGCAGGAGGAAGAGAGGAAGATGGTGAGTAGAAGAAGAGAGGTGGGACATGCAGAGAGTGCCTCAAATCAACTAGAAGGAGGAAAGGCACCCTGTGTCCTCATACACCTTACTAGAAGTACCAATAAGTATGCAGCTACCTTTCATGTATGGGTGAAGATACAAATATTCAATGATATCTTAGAAAAAATTAATAGCCAAAGTCCATGTATGTAACATTGGTGATGATATTATATAAAAATATTGTGAACAAAGAAGATCCTGCCAACTAGGAGCTCACATTATTATCCACTGCAGGCATCAAATATGCTATGATGGTTATGACCAGGATGGAGAAAGTGTTGCCAAAGTAATGAGAGAAGTGCATGATGATTTTGTGAGAGGAATGGTACCAAAATATCACTGGAAAATCTTGTTAGGTTTTTGGAGGTAATGTGTAGAAATGGGAGGAGATGGAAAAGCAAACAGTGCTTTTGAACTGAAAAAAGTTTTGTTATTGTGAGCTGAGAACATGTTTGATGCATTGAAGAGCTTAAAAGTGAAGGGGAGGTAAGTAGAAGAGATAAAATCACTCTATTAAGATACCATTGATTTAAATGATTGCCATTAGGGACTGTTGAAGAAAATACTTCTAATAAGGAGTAGGAGGAAGTAGAGTGCTCCTTGTCACCCTGTCTTTTCTTGTTGATTGTAGAATGTTTAATGCAATAACTAAGGAAGAGTTAAGGGGGAAAGATAGGAGGAATAAAGGTGGGGTATACTTATTTTCTGATGATTGCATTTTATTTAGGATTTGTCTAGGCAACTTTATGCATTGTTGGAGGTGATAAGGGTATTTGGGGAAGAGTCATGGTTGCAATTTCACCTGATGAAGGTAGTGATACTAAGGTGTGAGAAAGGAAGTGGGACATATATATGCCATGCATGAAAGAAGGGAACAATATTTAGGTTTGAACACAAATTCAACACTGGAAGAGGCGATTAGAAGAAATTGAGCAACTCAAAGAAATGATAGTAGGCAAGTTGAGAGCGAAGATTTTTAAAATGAAACAGAGGATGGAGTTGATGCTGGCCATGATCTTACCTCATATAATCAACATGGGGGACACATACAAAAACTTGTCTGCAGATGAACATACTAGAAGAGATGCAAATAGTGTCTGACCACTTTCTATAGGAAGGGAAAGTTGAAGAATGCAAAAGGGAAGGATAATGGTGAAGGTTAGTCGGGGTAAATGGGATGTTAGACTTTGGAGATATTCGACAGCTACTAACTTGTTCCAAAGGGTGAGAGGATATGAAAATAATGATTGGGGTTATGTATATTGGGAGAGGTGCTGATGAGGATTGGCCAAAGCTGAAGGAGGGGTGAGGCAAAGGGGCTGCTACCCTTGTTGGAAGTTGTTATGCAGGTATAACTGGCACTGCAAAAAAATGTGCTAATCAGTTCCTACAAGTAGAGTATGTAATCATATAACCAGCTGCAACTGGCTGTGATCACAGCTGCTTAAATAACAGCTAAGAGGGTTTGTTCAGCAGTATATGCAACTCTAACACAGTACTAATCATACCTTTGTCAGTATGTCGGTTAGGAATTCTATCTCTTTGCTAATGTTAATGAAAGCTCTGTGCTTTTTAACTTATGTAGAGGGTGTGATACAGCAAAGATCGGAAGAGAAGATTATTTTTTGCTGTCAGCTATTGAGGACTTTTTTGTTTTTCTGTCTTCAACAGTTAGAGCCCCAGGTAGGGTGTCTAGCTTTCGCATGAAATTACCCAGCTATACCTCTATCACTGTGAGTAAAGAAAGAAGGCAGAAGGTCAAAGGTGAAGTTTTGGAGGTATGGACAAGGAGAGGTTGACCAATTACGTATTTGTTCAGACTGTAATGTGGTGAAAGTTGTGAGGAAGCACCTTAGGGAAATCTGGTGTAAGAGTTAAATAAGATAAGTGGAACCTAGTTGGTAGTTGTGTTTGTCTGATGTTGAGGTTGGGAGTCCAAGATGGAGCCAGGATGAGACTAGAACACCTAGAGGTAGGCAGGGGGTGAAGAAGTCAATTGTAGGAGTGTGGATGTGGAGACAGGAATCAGTGAGAGAGTATACTGATGCTATATGTGGATACTGCAAGAGTAAATTGTGGAAGGAGGGAAAGTTCAGAGTTTTGAGAGGAATGGGAGAGAAATGGGGATTACATGTAAAAAACGAGGGAAAACTGAAGAATAAGAACAGTGAGCCTGTGCTGACTGTAAAATTTGAAAACTTTAATAAAAATGAAGGAAATTAAAAATATTTTCATATTACTTTTTGTCTTTTGTCTGCCTTTAGTTTTGCAGTCTCATTGCACACTTTATATAAAAGCTCATGCCATTTTCTTTTGATATTCATGACATAATTCTGTTTTGTTGCATTGTCTCTGATAGAGATAGCTCAGTGAGTAGAGTGAAGGATCATTAAATAAAGGCATTAAATGCTTGTTAGACAGTCAGTAAAATTTTGTTGGAGCCTGAGTATAAGATATTAATTGCAGGTGTCAGATTTCTCATTCCTTAGAAATTGCTACTTGGAATTATAGAGGTTTAGAAAATGGGCTTACAGTTCATCAGTACAGTGACCTCCAGCAGGGTATTAATGCACAAGTAATGCCCAGTGAAAAACGAGTCCACTGCTTCACGGCAGCTTATCAATCCGCCATGGACCTCGGACTGAGAAAGATGAAATGGCCACCATTAGTTTACATTCACTAAGCAGCACTTCTGCTGTTTAGGGAAAAAAAGAAGAAGAAAAAAGGTAAGTGTGTGTGTGTGTGTGTGTGTGTGTGTGTGTGTGTGTGTGTGTGTGTGTGTGTGTGTGTGTGTGTGTGTGTGTGTGTGTGTGTGTGTGTGTGTGTGTGTGTGTGTTTGTGTGCAAGTGTGTGTGAGTGTATGCATGCATATCAGTAAATCTGAAAGCGAGCGAGACATTACTTTTCATGTGCTAAGCAGCCCTTATGCTGTTTAGCGAATGTAAAATAAACAAAAATTAAAAAAAATTAAAAAAAATAAAATAAAAGCATGTGTGAGAGACTGTATGCATGCATGAGAGTAAAAGAGAGAGAGAGAGAGTGCTCGATCAAGTGTGCGTGTATGTTTCTGTCCGCATGTGTGAGTGAATGTGTGCATGAAAGCAGAGGGAGAGTGTGTTTGTGTGTGTGTGTGTGTATGTGTGTGTGTGTGTGTGTGTGTGTGTGTGTGTGTGTGTGTGTGTGTGTGTGTGTGTGTGTGTGTGTATGTGTATGAGAGGGAGAGAGATCTAGAGAGTGGGAGAGAAAGCGAGAGTGATGTGTGAGTGAATGCATGTACGTAAGCAGAGGAGACTGCGTGTGAGAGAGATTAAGAGAGAGTGAGACTGAATGTGTGTATGAAAGCATCTGTGTGAGAGAGAGAGAGAGAGAGAGAGAGAGAGTGAGTGAGTGAGTGAAGTGTGAATGTGAACCAACGCTCCCCTGGTAGCATGTGTGAGAGAGAGGGAAGAGAGAATGATCTCTGCCAGCCCTTACAGAATGGGCTGTCTGTAAAATTGCTGTCTTATACTTACTTATATATTTTTTAAGTACTATTTTATTTTTTTAATATATTTTGGATGGAAAATGCTTTCTCCAACACCATTAATATACGCTACAGCAAGTATGAAATGTTAGGTGGAGGAACTATTTTACATCAAAAATATATTAAAAAAATAAAATAGAACTTAAAAAATTCATAAGTAAGTAAAACACAATAAATTTACAGCGAGCCCATTCTTTAAGTGCAGTAATGCCCTCCAGGGTGTGTGTTAATGTATAATTAATGCCCTTCCAGGGGTGTAGAGACCCACCACAGCACAACACCCCTGGGTGGGCATTAATTACACATTAACACACACCCTGAATGACATTATTGCTTGCTTATCATTCCCACAGCTGCAGTAGCCTACAAATCATGTCTTGCCCAGCACACAGCAAATGTACAACTGCCAACAGTTCTGAATCCCTCCCTCAGATCTACTCTGACTACTGATTGGCCAGCCCTGAAGAAGAAGAATCAGCAGTCAAAGTGGAAAATCTTCAGTACTTTCTTAAAACAAGCAGAATATAGGCTCCACAAGAGCTGTAGCAGCACTTCAGCTTTTTCCATGGCAGATAAGACCCCTTTAGAGAATTCTTCCTTATAGAAAACTATTATCTGTTATTTATCGCTATGTATGTGTATTTAAACTATATATATATATATATATATATATATATATATATATAAATATATATATATATGGGTCTACTTTTTCTTGTCAAAAGATCATTCTTTGGAAAAGCAAAAGTATGACTCAAATGAAAGTGCACTTTCATGAATACTGGTTCACTGAATCGGTAATATTAACAAAAAAAACACTATAAAGGCATTTGTGCAGGGGGCAAGACCCCCTACACCCTCTATGTGGAGGGCTGTAACCCCCCACACCCCTGATACTTTACATATACTAACTCCAAGATCGCACCACAGTGGAGAAACAGGTATAGTCCCTTATCCCCACTGTATTGTGCTTGCTGCTGCAGTGGCTTTTTTTATTTTTGTTAATATTACCAGTTCAGTGAACCAGTATCGTGAAAGTGCACTTTCATTTAAGTGCACTTTCTTGGAATGGGGTTGTACTTTTCCTTTTTGAAAGAATGATCTTTCGACAAGAAAAAGTAGACCCCTCTATGTATATATATATATATATATATATATATATATATATATATATATATATATATATATATATATATATATATAGATATATATATAATAGGAGCACCAAAATCCTGAGACTAAAATCTCGAAAGCTCAAAATACTGAAAACTCAAAATACTGAAAACTCAAAATCCTGAAAACACACAGGATACCAGCACTTATTATATTCCAGCACAAGTACATTCAGAAACATATTACCCTTCAACTATATGCAGGGGGGGCTGCACCCCCCCACACCCCCTGCTACTTAAATATATCAACTCCGAGATTGCACTTCACTACCCTAAGTGCAGGCTTGGAGTTGATATATTTAAGTAGCAGGGGATGTGGGGGGCACAGCCCCCACATGGGGGGTACAGGGGGGCTTGCCCCCATTTTATACTTGGAGAAGAGTAATATGGTTTGTGTTTTATTTGCTTCTGTATGTACTTGTGCTGGAATACAGTAAGTGTTGGTATCCTGTGTCTTTTCAGTATTTTGAGTTTTCAGTATTTTGAACTTTCGAGATTTTGGTCTCAGGATTTTGGCCTTCAGGATTTTGGTCTTTCAGGATTCTGTAGTGCTCCCATATATATATATATATATATATATATATATATATATATATATACATATATATATATATATATATATATATATATATATATATATATAGAGAGAGAGAGAGAGAGAGAGAGAGAGGAAGATATTTTTATTTCTATTTATTTATTTTTAAAAAAGGCATTTTTTACTTTTATTATAAACAGTGATCCTGGTCTTTTACAAAATCTACCAGTTGTTTCCTGTCTAGGACTGTTATATCTAACATCAGCTGGATGGGAGCTTATTTGATACAACAATGTGTTGCTTATACAAGCTGGTTTATTAAATTAGCAGACTTTTTATGTGGGACAGTGTTTTTACTTGTCAGGGACATTTTTTCTGTGTAGTGCTTTTTTGACACTTTGAAAACATATATTATTTATCATTTATTCTTTCAAACTAGTTTGTTTTACTATGTGGTTCTGATAGGATTCTAAATTATGGGGTGTGCATTTTTTGAATATGTACCGCTTGTGCTTACACAGTGACTACTTACCTGCCGTTATTCTTTGGTGACTATTATTAATATTAAGGGACTTGGACATTTGTTAATCTACTGATTTTCTTTTATGGGAAATGTGCTGCTTGTGGCATGATGTGACAACTTGCCTACTATTAACTTCTGTCAAATTACTCTTACTTCTGAATGGTTCTGACATTTTTAGTTTACTGTGGGTTCATTAAAGCAGTATCAACTGCTTGCTTTCATGCTGTGACAACTTACCTGCATTTTTTATGCTAGCCTGTTTTTATTATATGTTTCTTGCAACAACTTCTTTATTAAAGCTCCCAACAATTGGTAAAACCAGCAACATATTGTACATAAAAGAAATGTTAAGAAAAAAGACAATAGTGTTTAGTTTGATGAGAGTGCTTTCATCCTACTGCTTGGTGTACCTCTTAATTTTTGCCATGATTGCCTTCCTTCTGTTACACAGCCTACTGATGTTGTGATTCTACCAGAGTGCCTTGTTTTTTGAGTTACTTCTATACTTATTCCTAATGGCTACAACTTCCTGTATGCAGTTTTTAACATGCCTGCATAGGGTTTCCTGTGAACAATTCCAAATAGGCAGCAGTGTTCTCAGGATTTATGGGGGGGCTTGGAATTTTGCCAGATTATCACTTGCTAGTAGGAATTTAGCCTTGGAATCCTTCTTCAATATTCCATGGTTAGCTGGGGTTCCAGTTTTTATTTTTAACTCAACTGAGACTGTTTTGTAGTCTGAACTTAGCAGAGAGGATATTACCCTAAGGGATGGCACTATCCCATATTAGTAATGACAAAATCTAGTATATTTGCTTCCCTGGTCAGTGTATTCAAAATCTGGTTCAGGGAGTTTGGTTTACAAAATTCAGGAATTGCTGTACCAGCACGTTCGGTGTCATATATGATCTCTAGTTAATAGTGGAGTAATTGAAGTCACCCCATGCTTTACTGGAAAGGCTCACCCAGACTCTGCTACAGTTTGCTGTGAGGGAAAGGTTAGTTTGCTTTTTATTTGTTGTATTTTGTATTACTTTATTGCCTTTTGCTATTTTGTATATTGTGAATTGCTTTCTTTACACTGTGTTTTACTTGTATTCTGCTTTTAATTGCATATTAAAACTTGAAAAGAGACCACAGATCTGTCTCTTGTGAGTCAAACAGAAATTAGAGCAGGTCAATTAAGGAGTCACACATAAGTTAGAACAGGTCAGTTAAGGTTAATCATCTGTGAACTGAGGGGGTGGAGCTAGGAACTAAACCTTCCATTTAAGTGGTAAAATAAAACATTTCAGAGCTTTACTGGAAAGGCTCAACCAGAGTCTGCTACAGTTTGCTGTAAGGGAAAGGTTAGTTTGTTTTTTATTTGTTGTATGTTGTATTAGTTTATTGCATTTTTATATTTTGTATACTGGGATTCGTTTTCTTTACACTGTGCTTTACTTGTATTCTGCTTTTAACTACATATTAAAACTTGAAAAGAGACCACAGCTCTGTCTCTTCTGAATCAGACAGATTTTTTTCTACCATCCAACCTGTTTACTGTTGTGTTCTTAAAACACCATTGTCTTTCTAGTTGCCTGACCTTTATGTTAATTTGACCAAATATCTCATTTCCTCTCTGCTTTTACTGGCTTGTGTGAGGAAGCACAAAATTGTCATTTTGTGAAATCACTCCCCTTCAACTATTTAAATTTATTGGCCATCCTACTGTATTCCATAGTAACAAAATACAAAAGTGACCACCCCCTTTCAATCCATCTTGTTGTTTTAAAAATAGTGACTCTCCACTAAAACTTAACTTTTTAGACAGGTAAAACTTAAGTTATCTACTATCACATCTAGCTCCTCTAGTGCACACTGCAGTGTTTAGGATAAACCATTTTTTTCATCTTCTCTTTAAGCAACTATTACAAGACCACCAGTTATTGGAAAGCCCACATTCTGCCTCTCAGTACTCATCTTGGGATTCGTGTTTCTGTTTTCTTCTGGTGAGAGAAGGAGTAGAGTTACATTATTTCCTGGAGACTGTTGATCACCAGAAAGCTTAATAACTGCTTTATATGTGACAGCTTGGAATATGTGCTTATATTCTGATCCTCGTGAGAGTAGGAGCAGAGTGCATTCATTCCTAACTCTTTCTGGTTGGAGAGTAAGTGTCTGTGCTTAACATACCTGATTGGCCTGGTTGCTTACCAGAAAAAGGCTACAAGCCTGCAGACCCTTGCATCATCTGGGACAAGACTGTGGATCACCAAACAGGCCATGGCTTGCTTCTCTTCTTGGGATCGGTGCTAACATTTTGCTTCTGGTGAGAAAAGAATCAAAGGAGTATTATATCCCAACAGAGTGAAGCTGTGCTGAGAGCAGCATTAGTAGTAGCCAGCCAGTAGCCATTCATGTGACTCCCCTCTTTTCATCATTCTTGACAAGCTAATTCTTTATTTTTCAGTAAGTACTGCTTGATTTCTTTCTAACTTCAGAATATCTGCCTAAATACTTCATCCTTAAATTTTCAGGTCTGTGTATTAGTTTCCCCTCAAGTGTTTGGCATTGCTCTGTAAAGACTCAGACACTGTGAGTGACATTTTCCTTGTAAAAGGAATATATAATGAAACAGCTCCAGTACTCAGTACTAATAACCATCCCTCCTGGCATGTCTAATGGTAAGTTCCCTGTGCTTTCTCCTATTAACCTGGTGAACTTGAGCATTCTGAGGCAGTGTAGCAACTGCCTTATGTACACAGACAATCCTCTCCTCTTACCTCCCAACACTCAGACTTGTGAGAGATGCACTTGTATATCCAAATTGGAAGCCATGCACTCTCAAGCCTAGGCCAGAATAGCTGGACAAGAGAAGAAGGTCAACACCTGCACCACACCACATGCAACACATAGCCCTCCAGAAGACCTACCATCACAGCTCTCACATAAAACACAAACCACACACCCACCTTCGCACAGGTTCTCAATAGAAATCTACCCAAACAGCAGAGCCCTCCAAGGCAGAAATGCACTCAATCACCACAACACAGCACAAACTACAAGATACATAGCTCACCTACACAGTGTGCTCCTCAACCTAAGCTCCTAAGACAAAACAGCTTGCCCAATACAGTAGCATAGGTGACTCAGTAATGAGGCACACTGATGTCCCACTCACTAGGTTGAATAAGGAGAAGGTAACAGTCAGCTGTGTATTAGGTGCCAGAATCTGACACATAACACACGCACTCAGGTCATTCCACAACAAGTACAAGTATGACTCTGTCACTGTCTGTGTGGGTGTGAATGAACTGAGACGCACGTCCCTGGACTGCATAAAAAGAGACATGGTGGAACTCTTGGATTATGTGACCCAAGCAGGTATGTCCCTAGTCCTGAACAGCATCCTACCATCACCAAGAATTATGCCACAGTACAAGCAAAAAATGATTGACTTCAACAATTGGCTAAGTTTCTGGTGTCATTCTAAGGGGATCCAATATCTGTCTGTTTGGGATGAGATGATTGACAGACCGTGATGCTTTGCCAGAGATGGCCTGCATCTGTCACCCCTGGGTTTCCTGATACTGCTAAGAATCTTGCCACACTTATAGTGGCTTTTTTAGTTGATGTTCCAAAGACCAAATTACCACTGTAACAGCTATAAATAAATGCAATTTGAAGGTTATGCTGCTCAGCACTAGCAGTCTAACTCTCAAGATACACTTCCTCAAAGCACGGTGTCATTGAGGCTTTTCTGTAGGATGTCAACATCACTTGGGGAGTTAATAATAACTCCCAACTTGCAATCATCTGCATACTTTGTCAGCCAGAGTCCCTCCATGTTGGCCTAGAGAAGTAGATACCAAACAGGAGAGGACCCAGGACTGAACCCTGTGGGACTCCACTCATGACTGTTCAGCAGTCTGACTTGGAGTCAGCTTCTTTCACACTGTGGGTTCTATCTGTGTGCCAGTTTGCAACCCACCTAGTGATACAGGGCTTGATGCCTAGCTTAGTGAGTATTTCTATGATTCCTGAGTGGGGAATGGTATCAAAGGCCTTAGCCAGATCAAGGTAGGCTGTATGAACCATCTTGCCTTCATCCACATCTCTGGTGACTGACTCAAAGAAGTCGACCAAGTTGAGCAGGAATGATCTACCCTTCACAAAACCAAACTGTGTAGGATCCAGAGTTTGAAGATTCCCTATATCCTTGTTTATTATGTCCATGATGATGATGTGTTCCATAGCTTTGCATATCAGACTCATCAGGCTAATTGGGCGATATTTCCCAGGGTCTGTAGTTGCTCCTCCTTTGTGGAGAGGGATGACTGTAGCAGTGCGCCATTCAGTAGGGACAAAGCATGGGGTGAGGCTGTGATTGCACAGGGCACACAGATGAGGTGCCAGTTTACTCTGTAGTTCATGTAGAACACAGCCAGAGATATTGTCAGGTCCCATAGAAGCTGTATTCTTGGCCTTGGACAGTGCTGTTTTAACCTATGCAGCAGTAATAGTGGGTGCCTGGCAATCTACTGGTATTGTGATTGGTCCTTTGGGAGGGGGAGGGGTAATGTTAGCACTGAATCTGTCAGCCAGTATATTGGCAATATCTGTTGGCTCAGTATAGGAGGCACCATTGTACAGTGGCTCTGAGCAAATCTGGGTATGGGCTGTGGAGATTCTTTACATAACTATAGAAAGCCTTGTGATTGTCTTTACTATCTGCTGCAATTCTGTTTTCATAGCTAGCATTAGAGGATTTGATGAGGGATCGCAACCTTTTGTTGAGTCTGATAAGGGAGATTTTCCAGTCTTGGGACTTCGCCTTATTCCACATCAGTTTCCTCCTTCTGTTGTAGAGTTTGTTTATGGCAGGGGACCACCAGTTTGGCTTTCATTTTTTTTCAGGAGAGTGTCTTAGTTCTTTTGGGTATGGCGATATCCATGCATTTGTGTACATGTTCATACAGTGCACTGATTTATGTTTCAGCGGTCATGCAACTATTGTCCATTTTCATGGGTGTCGTGAAGTTAGCCACCTCCGTTTTTAGGAGCCCAAAGTTAGCTTTGGAGAAGTTTTTCATGGTGGTTACCATTGTGGGGGGGGGATGGGTTGGATGTGGATTTCCAAGGTGATTAGTTTGTGGTCAGATCTAACCAGGGAGGAGTTGACTATTGGTGTAGAGCAACAGTCGCCCATGTTAGTAATGACCAGGTCAAGGATTTAGCTACTTCTAGTGGGGGTAAGAACAAGCTGGTCCACAGCATTGGAATTAATGAATTCCAGAAAACATTGGGCAAGTGTATTGGTACATGAGTAGTTTTCCTAGTTAATGGAGGGGTAGTTGAAGTTGCCCAGTATGAGAGTGTTAGGTTAGACCCTAATAGTCTCCAGGGTACTTAGGAACGTGGAGTGCGAAAATCCATTACAGCGAATACCAAAAGAGTGACACGTATTAATTGAACCGCGAACACACCAAACGCACTAAACAGTGAAATTTAAAACATCGAACGGTCATAGTCGGCCAACCCCACCCCCCGCTACATACTACCTATAATAAATAAAATAAAACCACATACAAACACTAACCAAACCCTACTTCTAACCTTAAAGTAAAGCACCAAAACCCAACTTTTAATACTACACTAAACCTCACATACAACTCTATCTATGCACTATCCTTAAACCCTCCCTAACTCTAAGGTCTGTAACACTTCCCCTACGAAGATATACCCTAACAAAATAAATAATACACATAAATACATTTAACAAAACCCTACTTCTAACACAACACTAAATCTTACATACATTACCTGTCTATACACTTACCTTAACCCGCACCCTACTCTAAGGTCCATACCTATCGCACACTTACCTTACGGAGCTATACCGCAGACGGGCCAACCAAAACACTTCAACATTTCAGATTTCGCTGTTTTCGACATTCGGCATTTACGTTGTTCGCGCAATATGTGTTGATCATTTTTTATTCGCGGAAATGGTGTTTCAATCGTCTGATAGGGAGCTGGTTCCATCATATGGGTTGGTTTGGGGGTTTTCCCTCTACTTGCTCCTACAGGGTACAACTGCATCTTATGTAGTTGTTTACATGTTGATATAGTGTGGTGGTGTACATTTCTCCATATACAATGGAGTTAACTGAGATTGGCGGGGTTTTGAAGCTTGCCATTGTATCCCTTAGCTGTAGGTAGTTTGTCTTAGATAACTTTCTAAAGGTTCCTTGGGTGTAAGGGGTCTCTGGTTTCAACTTTATTTCAAAGGAGACAGATTTATAATCAGGCCTAGCAAGTGACAAAGATACTTGGGATAAGTGTAATACAGCTGTACTTTCTGAATCCAAAAAGATAGCTAATTCACCTACTTTTTACAAGTATAATATTCAACTCTTCCATAAAATGCTGTGCTTCAAGTCACCACTAATACAAAGGATGCATAATCACTGTAAAAGACAGACATACTGTCAGTCGAAATGCAAGAAACCAGGATGTAAGTCAGTGAAAACATCCTCTTATCATAGTTTGCTTTTCACAAATCAGATGGGGATAAAACATTTGACTGTAGAAGGAAGCCATGCAATATTGAAGCCCTTGCTCTGGGATATAACATAATAATAAAATAACTGGCAGTTGGTGCAGAGGGTCAGGGCTGTGAGATGCAGCAATAGCAACCAACTCTTCCCTCTCAACATCAATTATATTACAACTATCTTGACTACATAACCCTGTTTATTTCCTTCCCCCACTAAACATACAATACTTTTATCTCTACAACACACACACACCCATGCATGCTGCTTATGCATCTTGCTTCACTAGTATATTTAACTCTACTTGTACATCTTACATCCCTTCACAATATCTCTAACTTCCATTATTATATACATACCCTCACACTAGCTCACCATTCACACAAACTATCCCCGTCCATTCCAATAGCCCATACTATTTTCAACACTACCCAAATCTCACTGGCAAAATACACAGAAAAAGTTCAGACCTCCTTACACTAAACATCAACCTTAGAAGTATTTATAATAAAATACGTGAACTTCATCCTACCCTGACTCTCTACCACCCTGACATTGTCCTGCTAACAGAAACCTGGCTAAAACCAGATAGCAGTGACAATGAAATAGCACCCCCTGGTTATAATATTCACAGAGTAGATAGACAGAAAAAAAGAGGCAGTAGTAGTCATTCTATTTAAAAATAGCCTTTCTCTAGAACTTCTAAACATGGATACCCCTAACTTCCAAACTACAGAACTAAAACTAACTGAACTCCATCTTAACTCAGAAAAGCAGCTAAATATTATAGGCATCTACATCCCACCTGGCCACAACATTGCTACAATGGAACATATATTACAATGGACATCCATCACCCTCCCTCAGGAAACTATCATAGCAGGGAACTTTAACATAGACTGGAATGCCTGTAACACTTCTACCCCTACAAGCTATATTAACCTCCATGGCTACTTTCAACTAATCAAAAACCCTACTAGAACTGATAAAAAAACTAACAGAGTCAGTACTAGACTGGATCCTAACTAACCTTCCCAGTACCACATAAATTGCTGGCTGTCTATCTGACAGTCTTAGTGATCACCTCCCAACATTTTTTTCTAAGACAACTATTAAACCCTGGTAAAACCCCAAAATACCATCAAATCCGTAATACCTAAAACTATAATGCCCTAGAATTCACAACCTTACTTAGAAACTGCAAATGGAACCCAGTTAACTATCTCACTTTAGAAGTAGTAGTACAATACTTCAACAACAACCCCCCCCCCCCCAAGAACCTTATCGATCAAACCCAACTATACTCCCTGGCTTACTAAAATAACCAGATCTCTACTAAAAGTAATAGATAAAGCCTGGGAAAAATGATCCAATGAGTGAACCACTGTAAACCGTCAAAAATACCTAGAGCTCAGAAATTCAGCCGAAAAACAAATCAGACAGTACAAAAAGACCACTATAGAAACATCCAAACAAAACATCAAAAACAGCCACAAAAATTTTGGTCAGCCATAAATAAAATACTACATTCAGATCAAACTACCACTCAAACCCCAAACTTATCCAATACCAAGGATGACATTCCAACCCAGTTTAACAAATACTTTATTGAATCCATTTTACAGCTTATAAATACTAACTCCTCTCCCATCTCCCTTCCACCTCCACCAATTCACAATCTCAGCAGCTTTAATTTTCAACCTGTCCCTACTGCTACTGTAAAAAAATATCTTAAAGATCTTAAGCCAACTACACTGGCTGCAGACAACTTACCAGCAGAAAACCTGAAAACAGCAGCCGATGCCATCTCAGTCCCTGTTACCATCCTAATAAACTGCTCTATTTCAGAACAGAAAACACCCAAACTCTGGAAAACTGCTCACATAATTCCACTTCACAAAGGCGGTAACTCAACAGATCTATCTATCACCCAATAGCCATACTGTCTCCCCTTTCTAAAATCTTGGAAAAATGCATTCATTCACAACTGCTCTATCTATTAACAAACAACCTACTAACTCACTCAGAACATAGATTCCGACCTAATCATAGCACTACCACAGCCCTAGTAAGTTTTACCAATACCGTGAACCAACTCGGTAGTGAAGGCTATTTAGTCTCATGAACTTTCCTCAACTTGTCAAAAGCATTTGACACCGAATCTCAAACCAAACTCGTAAATGTCCTAGCGAAACTAAACCTCAGCCTGACAGCAATAGCCTGGTTTCAAGACTATCCAGATGGCCATTAACAAACAGTACTATGGCAACAAAAACTCTCCCCACTTCTACCCGTTACTCTAGGAGTCTCACAAGGTTATATCCTTGCCCACTCCTCTTTACAGTTTTCACAAATAAACTCCATACAGCCATAAGAGACATCACACTCATACAGTACGGAGATGATTCAACCCTAATATGCACTGCTTCTACCCTCCAGCAACTAGAACAAATATCTCAAGCTATAGAAGCTTACCTAGCTAATGCTCAACTAATACTGAACCCAAAAAAATAACTCATCCTGTTTCACCCTACTAGAGCCCCTGCCACCTCCCCTACATTCAAAATTACCTCAGCCAATGATACCATCATAACTCCAGCTTCTACTACTAAGCTATTAGGGGCTACTATTGACCAGAATATGTTATATGACATTCATATAGCCCAAGCCATAAAAAAGTACATAAAAAACTAGGGTGCCTTTACAGGAGCAAACATTACCTCACAGCCGACACCAGAGCCACTATTGTAAGAACTCACCTTATCTCAACATTACTCTATGCATCCCCTATCTTTACCAACCTAAGAAAAACAGATTTAACTAAACTAGAAACTTGATACAATAAAATAGCAAAGTTTGCTACATGCGCCAACTACAGATCCCACCATTGCCTCTCTCTCAAAAAACTCTCATGGCTAGAATTCCCCACACTGCTACAATACAACCGGCTCAAAATGGTTAACCAAATAATAAACTAGCCAAAAACAAATTCCAGCCCTAAATAACCTATTATCACACAACTCTAATAAAAGGACTCTACGCTCTAGCAATAAGGCACTAATAGAAATAACAAAACCCAAAAACATAGCTGGGAAATCCCTCTACTTCTGTACTGACACCAAAGCCTGGAACAGCCTTCCACTAGACATCAAATCCAACACTGACATAGTCCAGTTCAAAAAACTACTAAAAGCCCAACTGACTGTCACATTGATCTGTTCATGTATGGAAGTGGGCTAAATGACTACACTAGAATAAACCAAGTCAGCTAACAGGGAGCGATACAGAATAAATAATAAATAAAACACAAACTA
Organism: Protopterus annectens; assembly: GCF_019279795.1. Classification (NCBI taxonomy): domain Eukaryota; kingdom Metazoa; phylum Chordata; order Ceratodontiformes; family Protopteridae; genus Protopterus; species Protopterus annectens. The sequence goes on along the minus strand of NC_056748.1, from coordinate 189,786,425 downwards.
TATTACTGTTCTCTAAGTATAAGCAGAGAGGCAAGCCCCCTGCATCTCCCATGTGGGAGACTGCACCCCCCACATCCCCTGCTACTTAAATATATAATGCATATAGTTGAAGGGTAATATGTTTCTGTATGTACTTCTGCTGGAATATAGTAAGTGTTGGTATCCTGTGTTTTTTCAGGATTTTGAGTTTTCAGTATTTTGAACTTTCAGGATTTTGGTCTCAGAATTTTTGTCCTCAGGATTTTGGGCTTTCAGGATTCTGTAGCACTTCCAAAATTGTTAAACTTCTTATTCTCTGTATGTCTTGGAGCTTTTCTCCCCGGGCCTCCTCTGAAAATAGACTTTTTGTCCCGTCAGACTTTCCTGGTAAACAAATTTAAAATAAATAAATAAAAATAAGATCACCAAATCTATCAGAGTTGTAATTGGTGAAAATGCTATCTCTTGTGGTGAGCTTTGCTATTTCTAGATCAGAACTGCTTGCCTTGGCCAGGCCAAAATCTCTTGCACCCAGTGACGCTTGCCCTCCAAGAAGGTGTAAATATAAGCAAAAAAAATTACTCTTTGATAGGTTGAGAGTGAACAAGGATATTATAAGGGTCTTAGTGGGCATGTTTGACCCCATATGGTCACTGGAGGGATGCATGTACTTCCTATTCTTGTGGATACCAAAGTATAGTCCTCACTATACTTCCTACAGTGACCTTCCAGAAATAGTCTAGTGATATGTTAAGGATCTCACAGGCTTCTGCCTTGATCTTGAAGGAACTCCTGAATGTACTCTTGGCACAATGTGGAACAGTACATCTATTTCCCAGTGTCACCTCAAGTTCATGTCAGGACAATGCATGCCTTTTATGGGTTGGCACTTTTCCCTGAGGTAATCATTGCAATAGATTGCACCCATGTGGCAATTAGGGCCTCTCCTGGTCCACAGGGTGAGTGGTATCAGAATAGGAAAGGCTTCCATTGCATCAGTTCCCAGATAGCATGTGATGCATGGGTTGCATCACCAAAGTCTCTGCCCAGCATCCTGGCAGTGCACATGATTCCCATATCTGGCACACTAGCTCACTCTACTGCCTTTTCCTGCTCTTCCTGCATGGTAGGATGCTCAGTGGTTATCTTTTTGGTAAGTTTTTTTTTCTGAGTAATCTTGATGAGTGGATGGGTAATCGTAAGTTCTACCCTGGGATCACTTTAGGAGCCCTGTTGACAGAGGCCCAGGTTACTAATCTAATGGGGAGGACAAAGCCATCACTCTGTGGCTAGGCTTATAAATGCCCATGGGCAGATAGCCTAGTACTTACCTATGAACCTATGAACCTATGAACTACTAACGTGTTGTGAAGTGAGAGAGCCTTCTATTAAACTTGGAGATTGCCTGCCACTTCTCTCAGGTGGCCTCATAAATACAATTACATTATCACCATCAGCAGCAGCAGCAGTGACACCCATTCTACTGGTGACTTCATCCATATTTATAGTTGCAGTTGAACTGTTTGCTTCTGATGCTGACTCTGGAAAAGAAATCATTGCAACACATTAATAGCAATACAACAGCATATGGTGTAGCATGCTTACAAGGGGACGGGGCACTTACCATGAAGTCTGCCTTCATTTTCATTAGCTGCTGATGTAAAAGCCGGACCTAGTTATAATAATGAATTGTGACGAGTTTAATTACAGCACTGTCAGCATTCAATGTTATCCTTTTAAAAGGTACATATTTTAAACCAACATTCAGGAGCTGATAAATGCAAATCCTGCTGCAGACTTTGGTTTTATGAACAGTGTCCACACAACCTCTAATTATTCAAGTTTCACCAGCTACTGTGTCATAGCCATCCCCATGGATGGACAGAAGGTATTCATCAACTGGTGTTCACTGAATAAGATTCAGATCCCCCCCAGTGGTCCGGAAAATTGCATTCTTCCTGTCCTTGCTTCTAGCATGGCCTAGTATATCATTTGCCCTTTTCTTGTGCTGTGCCAGTCATCTGTTTCCGTTTGGTGCTGACCACTGCACCAACAGAGCCCCTACCACCTCAACACCAAGGTCCTCCACTGCATCACCACCTGGCAGAGGATGTGTTTGAGGCTCTGTGGAGTGGGTACACACTTGGGAATTAATCAGCCCTTATTCCCTTACTTTCTTTCACCATCTTCCCTATTTTCTGCTCACACAAACCTCTATAAACATTTTTGAAAAATAGAAGGTATAGCCCCTGACAAAAACATAGTGCCCATCATCTCTCACCTCCTCCAGCTCAAACCCTATTGATGTCTCAATTGTGTGTTCACCTCATTGTTTTGTCTCCCCATTCTTCAGTCTGTCTTATCACCCCCTTTCTATGCTTTAATGAAACCATTAGGGTATCCGCAAATGGATACTCCTATACAAAAAGTTATAACCTCTTTACTTTAAAAAAAAAAACTCTTAGGTGCTGTGCAGTCCACAGCTTTTCTATAATGCTTTCAGTGTCAGTCTGCTCAGCCATGCTTACCCATGAAATACAACTGCACAGACCATTTATAATTCCATGAAATACTTCACACGTACGAAAAGACCAGCTTTACACAACTTACATATTTACAAAAAATGGGTGTAATTATAGAAATTGGTTCACTTTTCAATATTCAGTGCAACTGCATTTCAATGACCTTATTTGCATATCAACTTAGCACTGCTGTCTGCAGATGACCCCTACACACTTGTGAAGGCCGGGACTATGAATACCACCCTTAATTTCTGAATGCCATAAATCTGAATCTAGGACCTATGAAAACTCCAGTGACATTAGGAAGAATTTATACTAATTATGATAATAATGATCACAGAGTGTTCCCTGTTTTCTAGTAAAGCAATTGTAGACTTGGTATATATAAGTAGCAGAGGTAAGGGGGATTGCCTCTATATATTTACTTTCTGCAAGAACACTTCACATTTTGTTTTTTGTTTTTTGAAATCATGGTTTAAATTGAGAGGTGTTGTTACTCTTAATACTGGATCT
>NC_056748.1:189745911-189773411 GCF_019279795.1 Protopterus annectens | reverse complement strand
TTATGTATTATAATGGTTGCATATTAACATATCTTGTTGAATTACATATTTTGTTGGCTATAAGCCGTACTGTTACTGGCATGCTATTATACTGACTGTTCTGTTGTTTATTCTTGTGTTTCACATAATATGCATTGTTATGTACTTAGGTTATTTCCACTGTGCTGGCATGCTGTTATTACTAGCAATATGTTTTGTTCATAACTAACCTATACTTATTGATATACCTCCATCACAATAGCATGTCAGAGTAGGCTGGTTCCCAGTGATCTACCTACCCTACCTCAATTGACCTTGGCACTGGGTCCTGGCATGTCTGGGACCCTGGCTGGTGGTGCCCCCTCTGCTGCCGGTGCACCACCTGTGGCATTGGGTGAAACTGCATCAGGGGATGGGATCCAGTCTTCCCCTGGGAGTGGTGGATGAGGGGCGGTAGTCAACCAACCGCTACTACTGGCCATGGTGCACAGGATCATTCATCAGAGCTGTGAACATTGCCTGCACCAGATTGAGGGGACACTGGCCAACCTGGTCGGGTAGGCTGGCCCTGGCACCCAGTATCCAGCACAGCCAACTTTATGGCAGTGAAGGAGCAGTGTTGGCTGGCCATGGGTGGGGACCTCAGTCATGCTGTAGCTATCTGGAGGCACATGCATCTCCAATTCCACAACACCTTCCCCATCCAAGGTGTTTACCCCATGTGTCAGACACTGCCCCTGTCTTGTCTGTCATGTTTGTCTGCTATTGCATCCTGTCCTACCCAACTGACCTCCCCACACATACCTATGTCCCTTCCCCAACATTCTACTCTCTCCTTAAAAATAATGGGCACTTGTCCCATTAAAATTATTCTCCAAATAAATTGCTCTCCATTTTGCACACATAAGTATTTATCGCAAATGCACAAACCTTAGATATAACCTACAAATGCACACACAGTTGCCAGTACCAAGAGTAGAACCCCTTCCTATCTAGTTATATGTACTGCAGTGCTATGTAGTTATTGCAAGCACCACGAATCTTAGATAAAAGTCATCACTTCCAAGTCTGGAACCCAGGATCCTGTGCACTGCAATCACAGCAACATACCTCTACACATGTCCACTGGACATAACTAATGAGGTCCAATTGGCTTGACAACACATTTATGTTCTCCTTCCCCCCTTCTCTCTGGGGTTTGAGAGTCCAAATTTATATACAAAATCTGTCAAAATGCACGGCTGTTGCTGTACAAGAAATGGATAGCTATGGTTCTTCCCTACACCCTTCATGCACATCCCTACTTGCTGTTCACTATGTTTTCCCCCTGCTTGCCCCCATTTCACCACTGTCCTATCATCCCCTTTTTCTTTTCTTTATAAATGTTTAGCACAGGCTTGCGTGGATTTGCACGAAGAGGCATGCTGTGCTGCTTCACTTAGCTTACCTTAAATGAGCTTTAAAGAGCTTTATTGCCAATATGTGTCTATGTCATTGTTACTCACATGTAGAAAATAAACACCTCTGCCAAGTCTCGAACCCAGGCCCCTCTCACGTATAGCAAAGTGCATTAACCCACCATGCTTTACAGGTATTAGTTTACACAGGTGTTTCCAACAATACATACTGACTGCTACCTACTGTCCTTAAGCATGCAAATGATATATAAAAGGAATGGTAAAAATAGGAGTGAACCTTGGACCCTGGTGCAATAATGCACCTGTGGCCAGCCAAAGACATACCAATGGATGTACATGAGGTCTGTGATAGCAGATATACGTGACCTTTTATCAGCAACTTGTGGAAAGACATCAGCTAAGGCAGTAATGACAAGTACATGTACAACTGGGACCCTGATGCAGGAATACAACTAAATAAAGCCATGCCCATACTCGTGGATGTAGAAATGTCTCTCATAGCCTGTATATGTGGACATATATCTTGCAAATACACATGCTTTTGCAGTATCTCATTAGCTCAGTCTGATAAATGCCATGCGTGTAGTACATTTTGCCACACAAAGTCTTGGGTTTGATTCCAGTGTTGTGACATATTTCAATTACATTATTGTGCAGTCAGCAAGTAATAACCATGTCTTGCAGTCATAATCCCCACAGTTTGCTGCTACTTAATTAACTGCTACCTAGTTTTGCAAGATAAAGGCCTCCAGGCAGAAATGCAATGCACATATCCATATCACCTACTATATGTTGCCTACCACTCTGCTATTTGCACTGTTGAATAACAGATGTACTTTATGCACATCCACCAATTGGACTGTATAGAATACCCTTACCCTGGCTCTGCCATAACAACAGACCTGACACAGCTGCCACAGTTAAACGTACAGTGTGCTGTCTAACACACATGCATTTACACATGCTTTTGCAGTATCTCATTAGCTCAGTCTGTTAAATGCCTTGCATGTAGTACATTTTGCCGCACAAAGTCCTGGGTTTGATTCCAGTGTTGTGACATACTTCAATTACATTATTGTGCAGCCAGCAAGTAATGACTGTGTCTTGCAGTCATAATCCCCACAGTTTAGTTTACTGCTACTTAATTAACTGCTACCTAGTTTTGCAAGATAAAGGCCTGCAGGCAGAGATTCAATGCACATATCCATATTGCCTACTATATGTTGCCTACCACTCTGCTCTTTGCACTGGTGAATAACAGATGTACTTTACATACATCCACCAATTGGACTGTATAGAATACCCTTACCCTGGCTCTGCCATAACAGCAGATCTGACACAGCTGCTACAGTTACACATACAGTGTGTTGTCTAACAAAGTGTTCACAACCCCCCATGTGTTGTAGGCTGCAGCAGCAGCTGCAGCCTGTAGCATACACAGCTGTAAGTAAAAGTAACTGCTACAGACCTACCATACCTCCCAAACCTCTAGACCAAGGGATCCAGACACAGCCATACTTACTGGGGGAGCAAAGGCTCAGAGAAAGGGACATGTTCAGCAGTTTGACCCTATAAAGATAGTAGGTCAATAGAATAACAGCTACAGCATTACCATGCATATTCTGATGTGTATGAAATGTGACACTCACGTGTTTCTCTTCCCTTACTGACATCAACCCACAATGTTTGGCAGTGAAATGCCAGATGACCACAATGTTATGGGACACTGACCAAACATATGAGGCAAAACTGTGCACATACTTCACAATTGTCTACAGTGGAAAGTAGTTGTACCTACCCTCTGTGATGAGTCTCCACACTTCAGTAATGTTGATCTCAAACAGTAACAAAGGGGCCAAGGCCTACATGAAGGCCTTATATATTACACTGTGGTGGCATGCCATTGGCTACTGATACTGCAATTCAGCTGTTTTGGTTGCAATTAGCAATTCTGAGCCACTGATTGGTGCAGAGGCATTACCTTCAAAAGGCAAGCAACTGGTGATGGGGAACAGGTCTGTATGAGATTTCAGTCACGCAGACCGTGTATGTTATAAGGATTTCCAGAGGAAAGTTTCAAAAAAAGAAATACTGCCCTCCACCAGGTATGTAATAGATGTCACCATATAACTGAATGCAGATGTGAGGATGGAGGTATGGGGAACAGGGAGTACAGCAGTAGGCTTATTATAGAGTTATGGTATTGAAATATCATTGATATTGTGCTATCTTACACCTACAGGCATGAATCAAACATGTCCCTGCTTTCCAGCACATCTCAGCTCTGTCCCTATCAATGCCTCCCACAATGGTCAGCTGTTTTAGGAAAGCTAGTGGATTACACATAGTACATTGTGACAACAAAGGATGTACTGTATGTCACCTCCTCTCATTCTGTGAATGTGTCACATGCACAGATTTAACATTGTAAAAGTGTCCCTGAATGTTCCTGTCGTACTCTGGCTATGTCCCTGTGTTGCTGACATGTGTCCCACTTTGGTGGAGAACTATGCTTAACATACCTGTCAACATCCTGCAGCAAAAAAGCAGGACAAAGCCATAATTAATGGTGGGCCAAAGAGCAAAACTCAGTGACAGAGTATGTATTTTTCCAGTACAATGTAATAATGTGAGTAGACGAACACATATTACTGTAGCATAACTCTTTTCTGAGAGGTATGACATGTGAAAGTCAGAATATGACTGTATATTCTGACATCAACTATCAGTGATTGGCCAACCATGTATAAGGCAAACATCTTGATATTACGCAAACATCTGTATAGTTGAGAGGTATGATGCCTACAGGGGACATATACTACAGCAGGTTTGCATTGCTTTCTGTCATTGTGACACACCAGTATTGCTGGACTGTCCCTATATAGTTGTAATAGCACACTGCTATTTGTTTGACAGTGGCTGTATGGCATATTAGTGGGAATTTTCCCATAGGGGACACACCACAGTAGACTTCAATGAATGGTGTAGGGACATACAGCAGAATATGTCTCTGCACACAGGGACATAACCTAGTATTGCTGCTATCTTGGTGATATCCACACATGTAGTGTATTTCCAGACTGTGGGGTATGATGTGTGAGGGAGCAGTGGATAATGCAAGCCATCATGGATGTGCAGGATCTGTACTTAGTGGACATCCACATATCTGGTCCTGTAATGTGTTCCTCTGTTGTTATCTTTCAGGAACCATGTATTGCAGGAGACATCCACCATTCACAACTGCAAACAATGACATTATGCTGGATGGCTTTAGGCACCACTATCACATCTTGTTTAGCAGGGCTCAGCGCAATCGTGAACAGTGGGCAGCATTGTGGGCAGACCTTGTGTGGGCTGTTAATCAGATTGACCAACAGGACAGGACCTATGAGCAGGTCTAACACCAGGCCACAGATATGGTAAATGCTGCACATCAAGGGGCAGCTGCTGTTGCCAGGGATCGTGCTGCCACCAGTGGAGGGCCTGCAATGGAACAGCCACTCTCGGCCACAGAGGAATTCCTGGCAAACCTAGAATCAGCTAACAGCTCCCAGGCATCCATCATGCCATACATCCTGGAGGTGGGTGCAACAACATCACAGAAGAGGAGCATCCAGATAAGCTTACTGTGTTCACCAGTGTAATACTGTATCAGTCATTGTGGCAGGCTGTACATAACAGTACATGGCTGTCAGGTCTATCTGCATTTGGGGTAGGTTTTATGCACAGTTGTGCACACATACTCAGAATGTCAGCAGTATAGCCATTATCACAGTAGCTATTGTATATGTGGATATATTCACTTATTACCTTGTAGCGATACAGCATTTGGCGATGATGAAAATACTTCTCCCTCACCCTTTTATAAGTCCATCAGGTGTGGCCGAATCCCATGGTCCTGTACCTGGTAAGTGTGATACTGTTGTTTTACAGATCATATATACTTTAAGAAAGTTAAGGGCTATCATTTCACCCTATGTACAACTGTTGTGCTTAGCCAGAGTACACTATTTGTATGTTCCATTCTGGAACAGTTAACTACAGTGCATAGACTGGGTAATCACAGGTGTGTATTTGTACAAACATTAACACGTTTGCACTGACAGTTATGAGCGACTACACATCTTGCTATACATGGGAAATTACTCCAAGATGCCAGTTCAAACACAACAGGGAGATGGTACATGCCTGAGGCAGTGATACTACAACTGGCATATTATTCTCAAGGTAGGTGTACTGGGTGTTATGTATAGTTCTATCATATATACTGTCATATTGCATACCTCACAGGTGTATTATACTGGCAACATTAACTGGATGTAGCTGAAGTGCATGTTGTAGAGGGCCTGACTTGTCTGTGTATGTTGTTGTGAGTTTGTCTGCTGTCCATGGGAGCAGGGATGAAAAGATGTGGCACATGTAATGCAGTTTTGGATCCTCATCTGTATAAATCTGCGTGGATTACCATAAATAATAGTGCAGGTAGTATTGTACTGCTTTTGTCTTGCTTCTCACAAGTGAATGGGGAGGTTGGCATCTGTCCCCCTCACAATCTGATGTCAGTGCCTCATTGGACTCTGATGATGATGGTGGCCATAGTGAGGCACAGGTGGGGTTGTTGGGGGCTGAATCATTCCAGAGATTGACATTCCTCTACTGCTCCCATTGCCCCACACACAGTCAGAATGCCCACACATACTCTGTCTCCATAGGCCACAGATATTGGACATTCAGAAGGTGGTGATGTTGCACAGGACAATGTGACAACTATGGTGTCAGTGAGTGTAGACACTGGCCATTGCCACAGAGCTGATGAGGTCCCACACAGGCAGATTGACAGGGGAGCTCAAAGGAGGACTGCTGCCCATCCACCACCTGTCTCAGGTGTCACATCATGCGTCACTTGAAGCATGTTTTGGGTCATCACGGAGGCACAGGCACGTTCTGAATGCAACACCATATGGATGCTTAGGGTTATGGATGCAGCACAGTCTGATATCCGAGACTGCCTCCACCCACTTTGGTGACAACCTGGATCAGTTCACTGATGTATTGGACAGATGGTGGGCTGAGACAGTGTCTGTCTTTGACCACACATTGTCTGTGCTGGAAAATATGGTTAGAGTTGGGGGGTGGACACATGGATGTAGGCCAGCAACACCATCTGCTGAGAGTCCACATGGCCATGCGCACTTATGCTCCCATAGTGGCAATACCTCCAGCACTACAGAGGGAAGTGAGCTATCCACAACATGACATGGCAGGTCTTGGGCAAGTGGTCCTGGGCAGTCCTGTGGGGGACACAGGCCCAGCAGGCAACAGTCACTGTTAGTACTAGCGCCACATCTGACCTTGGTCATGGTCATGCCAGCGCTATGCCTGGTGGAGCCAGTTCCTGTGTTCATGGCTGGAGACAGTGAACTGTCCACTCAACCATGTATGGTCCACAGCTGTCCACCATACACACGTGTAGGGCTAGCACTGGGCTTGACTGTGTACATGCACACACTCCAACACCACTGTCACATGCAGGTTACCAACAAACACACATGGCACCTGTCCATGGCCCTTCTAACCAGCACCTCTTCCTGACTTACACACATGCTGTCAACTGTTTGGCACAGCCGAGGCCTCTGGCACCCCCACACCACACTCTGTGCATGTGATGATACCTCTGACATATCTCTGCCATCTGTGCCATTGATGCAGGGACCTGCAAATATTATGTCTGATGCACAGGGTGACTATATTACCTTACATGTGCTTGTGTAGTGAAATAGTGTTATGCCATGGCAATTGTTGTGGGCTACAACAGGTAGTATATGCTGGCATGTGTCATGACTACACATCAAACTTTCTGTATCTTCATTGCCTGATGGTACACTGGCAGTAGTGTTACAGAATGACAGGTGTGTCACGCACCTGTGTATGTTTTTGTTCCAGGAGTCTGAACAGTTAAACTATGGATACATGGCAGAAATACAGTGGCATAGGATGGCAAGGCAGCACAGCAGACATATGACGTTAGCAAGGTATGTCAGCAGAGGTGCATGGCTCCCTAGGTGCATATGTGTAGAACAGTTTGTCAGGGACAATGGGGGCAGTCAGGGTCTTCATGCTTTCATACCCTGTGACAAGGTCTGCTACCCTTGATACGTGTCACCTGGGTATTCTGCACATACAAATCTAGATGGTGGCCGACATCAATTATGCTTAAGTAGAAGATGGCAATTTAGGGCCAGCGGCTAGTCACAGGGCAATAAAATGCATAACCATTGCACAGAGATATGCCAGATGGGCACATCTCTAGTGCTGGAGGGGGATATATTTACACACAAAAGTTGGATGCTGGGAGATTAGAATCCCTACCTATCTAGTAATACATGCTTGCAGTACTTATCGCATACACCACAGAGTTTATTCAATGTCAGAGTGTCAGCCAGCACTCTTAAGGTGGATGACATTAGCAGGCCTTGTAAAGGAGGCCAATGTTGAGGCCAGCAAGTAGTCATAGGGCCTTAAAATGCATAACCATTCCACAGAGATAAGCCGGATGCATATGTCTGTAGTACCACAAGGGGATATATGTACATGCACACACACAATTTGGATGATGTGAGATTAGACCCACTACCTATCTACTGTTACACACTACAGCTTAAGGTACTTATCGCATGTGCTGTAGAGTTTATCTGGTATTATATTGTCACCCAGTGCTCTTAAGGTGGGTGACTTTAGCAGGCCTTGTAGAGGATGGAATTTAGAGGCCAGCAGCCAGTCACAGGGCCATAAAATGCATACCACTGCACAGAGATAGCCTATGTGGGCATGTGCATAGTGCTGTGAAGGGATACATTGATACACACACACACATACACACACACTTGGATGATGTGAGATTACAACTCCTACCTATCTAGTATTATACACTACAGCTCACAGTGCTTATCACACCCACCACAGGTTATGTCTGTTGTATATGTTGATGCAGGCACAGTACTTGTGGAGTACGCAAAGTGGCCTTGTGTTAGACAACATGTGTGGCCTGCAGAGTGATACTGCTTGGTGCTGTTATTGTATTTAGTGTTCTATGGGTGGGATACCTGGTAATATCCCTGTTATGTGTGTACACTTACCAGTCTGGCCATATGTGGCTGTTTGCATTTTGATAGGTGGACATGTGGCCAGGGACAATATGGCCTGTCCAAGGCATGTGTTGCACCCATTGCACATTACACACCACCTGCGTACCTGTGTCTGACTACAGGGTGACCGTCCACAGGCACAAAGGTCTGTGGGTGAGTGGATTATATACTGTTGTGGCTTTGGTCTGCTTCCACTGGACAACTGTTGTGATGTGTAAGTGCAGATAACCCCAGCATTCAGGGGTATGTGGGGACATTCATACATCCCCACCCATATCTAGATAAATGTGTATAACAGGGATGTCTCCTTAAATGTTGTTATTGTGAGACCCCCATCGTGTCCCCAGTTGGTCTTTGGAAAGTACCTGTAGCTAGTATCCTAAGGGCTACACATACCTTTATTTCCACTGGGATGGGTTCCCCCCTGTTGACTCTGGGTCAGAGATGAGGTTGGCAGAGCTCAGTGAGTTCTTGTAGTATGTCTCTGTCCACCCTGTAGCGCTCTACAATCTTCAGCTCATGTAGCTCCTGGTAGGTTACCCTGGGCATGAGCACTCTTCTCCTTCTCGTTCTAGGCCTATGGTCAGCATCAGCAGCAGCTTCATTGACTTCAGCATCTAGCACATACAGATGTAGCAGACCTGCAGCAGCCCCTAGCATTCTGTCAGTTAAAATTCCCAAGTCTGTACTCCAATGGTGCAGAGTATGGAGGAAAAATCAGATTGTAGAGTGTATGCATACTTTATAGTGTTCTGCTATAGATGTAGCCTGTGTGATTGGCTACCTATGATGCATTTCCCCTGCCAAGTACATCTTTAAGGAGTTTAATGGCCTTAGTTTATGTGAAACAGGGCTTATCAGTAATTAATATATCATTGTTTTTCTCAGCCAATTTTTTTTTTGACAGCCTTTCTTGTTGAGCACTGTGGTGCACCTTGCAAACCCGCGCTACATAGATAAACAGAGCTTAGCAGTCCATAGATACACCCCCATGGAAGTTCATGCTCAGCACAGTGGTGCACCGAGCAAACATGCACAAACACGAAGAAACACGCGCCTCGGAGGTAAACACATCTTAGCAGTCAGTGTACACATCCACCTGCTGAGCTCAGTGGCTCACCAAGCAAACAGGCACCACTGTGCTCCAATGAGCTTACAAGCACTCGGACACACCCCCCTTTGATGTCAGTTACTTCTTTTGTGGACACCAACATGGTTCTGTGCCTACACGGATGGGATCTGCGGACACAGATACCCATTTGTGCTATTCAGTAACCAGAGTTCATTTGCATACAGTTCCATGCACAGAATCTGGAAACTACACAGTCCAGGCCCTGCCTCTTTAGCAACCACAGCTGTGTAACATTGTATATACTCTACACAGGTTCCTGTAATGCATTACTGTAACATACTCACACATTCTGGTTTTTATACTCTTTTTTTATATATTTTTTTCCATAAAGGCATGTTTGAGCACTGCAGCACGCCATGCAAACATACCCAGGGTATTAAAAAAATACAATTATTTTACATTATTTTGCATGCAGTTTTGGATACATGGTGGATAGGTTTGCACATATCTGTGTCTACTATGCTATTTCTGACACTCTAAGTACACTTTTAGAGTCCTTGGTATCATTTTTACATCATGTACATGGAATTTTTCTGTGTACATTACAGACACCAACACAAGGTCTGCAGGACTGCCTATGTGTTTGCTGGATCACTCTACCACCCTCATCTGCATGCATTTCACCTGCTTATGAGGTGATATGCATACCTCAGACACTTCCGTGTTGGCAAACTAGTGCATGCTCCTCAGCTCTGTTTACTTGTTCGCACATCTGCTTACTTCCATTAAAGCACTATGCCACTATGCCTACATGGAAATAAGTCTGTGTAAACTTTATTGAATTCTCCCCTAAGTTCACTGAGAAGTGAAAAAGCCCCCAACCCATTAATAATTTGGGGCAAAGTAACAATGGGAGAAAAATTCAGAGAAAAAATGATGTATTGAGTAATTTTTTGAAAAGAAAAAAACAAAACATGAGCAATCATAAAAGAGAAAACATTTGGAAACAGAGGAAACAGATTTAGTTGAATTTCAAGTATGTATGGAAAATTTCAGGAATAGTGGTTCTGTGCTATACAAGTGAAAACAGGAGATTAAAAAGAGATTGTGCCAAAAAACAATAATGTGAAAGAATAGTAGCATTCTGTTTAATAAATAACATCTGAAACATTACAATACATGCAAGCTAAAATGAAGACATCTAGCTGATATTTAAATGATTCTTAAGTGAGTACAAGACAGGAGTCCAAACTGAAAGAAAGAAAATGGTGCTTGCTGGCTTGGTGGAAGTTGTTTTTTTATTAGTTATTATACTTATTTATTTGTTTCTGACTATCTGTGTAATTTTACAGACAGTTGCCTATGCTATAAACCATCTGTGTTGACATTACTTTAAAATTGAGCCTGTTATATTGTGTGTACAAGAATACATGTGTTCAGGAAGTCTAACTCTTATTGGTGTCCATGTTTACATTTAATCATACAAACTTTGTGTAAACAACTGAAAAATGTAGAGGAATCAGTTACACTGAGTGAATGCAGAACAGCTGCTTGCCACAAAGTGTTTGCACATAAAGTGCTTTAAAAGATTATCAGTTGCAAGAAAAATGGATAAGTCAATGGTTAAATGGAAGTACCTATAAAATAAATATTGTGCCATATTTGTAAATGGAAGTTATAAATACATTTAAAAAATATACATTTTGTTAGATTTGATTACCTAAAAAGGGTTCCCCATGGCACATAATCATTTAAGACGTGACAATTTTATTTAAGTTATCTTTAAAATTTCCAAAGTTTGTTTCAGATAAACTGTAAGAAAATATATTTTCTTTAGACTGTTATAGGAAAACAGAAAAACAATTTTAAATAAAATAAAATGGTTCAGTGATGGTAGATTGATGTCCTATCTGGGATAAATTTTTCTTTGCTTTGTTCCCATTGAGTACTTGGATATGCTTCTGCTCCGTAAGTATCCCTTAAATGAATAAAGCAGGTAATTAGAAAATGAATAAATAAAAGAATGAATGGATGTCTCAGCCTGTGGTTTACAGACCAAATAAAAAAGACTATGAAGGATGTGTAGTGTTTAACATTGAATACATTACCCTCAGCAAAGAAAAGACTGATAGATACTTTAATACAATTCAGTGGAACACTAGAGCTCTTAATAGTTTCTGTTTAAATTCTCGGCAAAAAAAAAAAAAAACATTGGCCAAATGTCAGATCCAGAAGATGCAGTATTATAAATCTGACAGTGCAATGCAAAGAGACAACAGATGAAATGCACACGTAACAAATCAGGTCCTTGCCTCCATTAACTGACTTAAAAACAAATAAAATTAACTGCACAAAAATGCAGCAGCTAACTTTAATCTACTAAAAAGTCATAATGAAAAATTCTGCCCAGAAAACTTGGCTAGATCAATGTATTCAGATGGTGATTTTTGTGAATGCGGGTGTCGTATCAGTAAATATTTGTAATGTGTTTTAACACACTGTTTTTAATTTATAAACTGAACATGCAGTTATGTTGAATTCCTCAGTCAGACTCAGAAACAGTTTACTCTTAAGACAAATTGCTGTAACAAAGTGGTGAACATTTAGAAACAGTGAAAAGTATAAAATATAGACATACCTCAATCACTGCATGAAAATGAAAATATGCTTAAGCAATCTCTGGCACTCAATGAAGTTCTGCAACCTTTCAGAGTGAATCTATATATTCATAAAACATAATTTAAAACTGGTGTAGCGCACACATCACTGTTGAAGGTGATTCAAATAATTATACAAATGGGCACATCCTTTCTTACCTTTGAATGGTTTGTAAGTGAATGTAATGATGGCTTAAGAGCTGTTATTAGCTGTTGTTAAACTTTAAGCAAGGAAGTGACCAGTAAGGCATTACCAGCTGTTCCTATTCGACCAGCTCCCTGAGCAGCTGGGTGCCTGCAGTAACTGCCGGTAGAGGAAAGTGGGTCTTCTGCCTGTATGTGATATTTTTGCCATACCCCATACTCCAGACAACTAGACAGGTAACTCAATCCAACAAGAAACAAAAAATGTGCCCATTGACAGGCATACATAGATCTGGATCAATCCAGAGCCATACGGACACATAGTTGGTTTCCATAATATACCTTCCCAAATCCTGGACAAGTTTCTGGCTTTTGTCAGTTATTCAGCTGAGAACTATTTACATTTTCCAGGAACAGCATCCCAGAAACATGCAGCTATAGGTTAAGTGCTTCTATCAGGTTCTTTCTTCCACTGTCTGTACCCACTGAGAAATAAAAAATGCTGTGATAAAGACAGAGATGTGTTCATGATCTGAAAGGAGCAGTATTTAACTGAAATGCAACTTATGCACAGCAGTTGGGTAACTTCTGTACATCTCAGCATCATATCCTGAAAAAAAATTATTCTATTATATAGAAAATGTATGCTCTGAGGCACAGATTTCCAGGTGGATACATACCTGAATGCCATCTTTTGGATGAAATGTATGCTTTGTATAGATATGTGGCTAAGTAGGACATGGCCAAAACTATTGATTTATATTGCATATATTAACTTACTTAGGACAGGTATAAGTGATATGCTACAAAGCCATAGTTAATGGCATACAGCAAATCTCAATCACCTACTGAATAAGCATGTAATGAAGCGCAAATGTTGAGTAGGAATATACACATGTGCTTGCATGGATCTATTTCAGAAGCCTGACTCTTCAGAAATTCAAACTTTAAATGGTTGAGACCATATAATCAACTTTCCAAAAAGTTGAATGACACAAAACAACAAAAATGTACATTTTTGCAGGAGGACAAACCCACCACCCACCCTGACACTCCCATGGTGGGGGTGTTGTGGTTACCACACTCCCTCTGCATTTATATATATATATATATATATATATATATATATATATATATATATATATATATATATATATATATATATATATATATATATATATATATATATATATATATATATATATATATATATATATATATATACATACCAATTCCAAGACTGCACTGCAGTGGGGAAAAGGGTAAATTCCCTGATCCCCACTGTACTGCAATGTCCATACAAAAGCTTTGACATTTTAGAAATGCAATCGTGGTCTCGACCATATGAAGTTTGACGTTCTGAAGAATCGATCTTCTGAAGGGGATTCGCTTGCGTTGTTTACGCCCATATTCAAGTGTCACAATACATCCAGAGAACTCTGCAGGTACATGCCTGAGAAAACAAGTCTAATGGTCTCAGTGTTTGCAGAAACAGTTTGCACTGTAACAGAGTCCATTATAGTAGTAATGATCAAGTCATCCAAGCAATAAAGTGACAAAGCCACATGTGATGATGCAGAAAAAATATATATAAGTATACCCACCTGTCTGTCTCACTGGCAGGCATAACACTCCTGAAGGCCATTAAATGACATGCAAAAATATGTGCTTACCCATCTACTACAGTACCAAAAAAAAGCTGCATCTACATTTTTTTGTTCCTGCTACAGTGTTACCATCTACCTAACCATTGCAATATGAACTGAATCCGAAGAATATGCAGATAAAGCTGGTGCAGTACTGATACACCTTCAGTATCTGATAGCATGATTACATGTAAGCAGTACATACAATCTCAGCTGAAAATGCATATAGTACCTGAAGTAAAAAAACAGATGAGGAAATGCTAAAAGTTTATATGAGCATGCTGACAGCACAACTGGATTGGAAGGCTAAATGTAAAGCAGTAATTCAACCACTGAAAATCAGCAAGACAGAGAGAGTAGTATTACTGGAACTAAATTCACCCTCAAGTTTTGGTGAATACCTGCATGAGGTGGACCTTGTTTTCACAAAATCTCACCAAGATGACACTGACATAGATTGTATTTTATATAGCATATTGCATGATGAGAAGTAGGTTAAAAAATAAAAATACAGCTGGGTGCACAAGTCTCAGGATAAAAAAATGTGCCCAATCCTGGTATACGCACTGGTGCCAGGAATATAAAAAAATACAGTGTAGAATCCTCAAGATATGGAAACATTCATGCAATGGGGTTAGCTCAGGCTCAGGTGGATGATAGCCCATGTGTTGTGGAAGGAAGTAGTCATCCACCAAAACCACAAAAACTGGCAGACTAAAATAGATCTATAAAGATGACAGAGTGCACCACTGAGGATAAGGACGAAATGATGTATTGTTACCATTATGCAAGAAGCACAGAATTTCCAGATATAAGGTATTAAAAAAATTAGGAGTGAAATTAGAGGAAAGAAAAATAGTTACACAATAAAGACTGTCAAAAGCTTCAAATGCAAAGTTCAGTTCATTAATACAATAAATCCATGAAAAAACACTACATAGACAAATAAACTTTGGGACACTTGGAAAAAGAAACGACAGATGAATTGCTGTGGAGTGATTGGCCAATGAATTCTCATAAAAAGGAGCACCAGACATTCTTCATGTACCACTGGAACTTCCTCATGTGCAGCCTGGCCAGGGGCAGCATAGGAATTGTGGCTGCCTTGAGACCTAGGAAGCGCATGCAGTCCCTGGCCGACAGGTGGTTGACTTGCAGGAGGTTCTGGAAGTGACACTAGGGAGGAGACCTTGTTCTGAGGAGGGAAGGCCTTCTTCAAGTCTGTCCTGATTCTGCAGCCTGGGCAACCTTTGTCCTGAGCTGGAGAGTGTGATGATTTTGCAAGGTTGAGGGTGAATCCCAAACTCTGGAGAAGGGACATGGAGAAGAGAAGATGATCTTTGAGGGTGACTTCCCCTCTGCTAGAATGAAGAGGTCATCCAGGTAGTGGTAAATCTGATTGCCCCTTGTTCTGCCCTATAACCATATTTTATACCATTGAGTGGCTAGTCTGTGATCCATGTTCTCCTGTCTTAAGGATACTGCACACCACAGTAGATGCTCAAAGCAGTTAGTCTATGCAACTCTTTCCCTTATAGGACACCATGCAGAGCTGCCTATTCTTTTTGGTAAGTTTGAGATGGAAACACTCAGCATGTGTGAGATGCCTGTGCCCTGGCCCAGCAATCAAGGAGCCTCAGTCCTCACCACTGATACCAGAGAGGGTGTCTCATATATGAGGAAAGGATAACAAATGCACACAGTAAAGTGCAATTTCCCTTAAGAGCACACAGAGATCACAGTCAGTCTGGGGCTGGTCGCTCCCTTGCTCCCCAAGTTCACCAGTAAGACATCCCACTGGCACAGCTATAGGGTCCAGATTTCAGCCTAGCCTGGCAAGGTAAAATCTCCAGCACCCTCTCTGTCCAACCAGTGCTTCGTGTCCATGCCAAGTAGCTAACAAACACACTTTGAGATAAGTTTTTACAACCACACAGACACTCATAGGGAAGGCTGGCACAGGTTCCCCAGCTGTGCCCCCTTTCCTTGACTATACGGTAGTATGCTGTCACCACCCAGCTAATAATTATCAGCTACTCAAAGGCTCTTAAAAGGGTGTCCAATTATTACTGTGCAATATTATTATCCAGTTGGTAGATGTGACTAAACAGTCAAGGCTTATTAGAGTGACTTGGTAAAGTAATCACTATAAATATGCAATGTACTCTAGAGCTTACATTAGCTCTACACAAACCAGCCACAGTTAAAAGGTTTCAAAATATATAATAATAAATAATTAAAACCGCAAGACAATACTTTCTATTACACAGTCAGCGCTAGTCAGGAGTTCAGAGATCACACAGAAATAATTCAGTAGTACAGTTCTGACATCACAGAAAAACACATAGTCTAATCTTTCTAAGTCTAGCTATCTCCAAAAGAAAACACAAGTCTAAGATAACTTACATGTGAGCAAGAGGCAGGGCTGTGAGTTGGATGATCAAGACAAAAATGCTTAATGCCTTCTGATTCTCTCTGTTTAAATTGAAATTGCAGTTTTGATAAATATTACATAATTATTTCACTTTCATGGAGTTCCCAGGCTACACATTAACTGCATTTACATTCTTAACATCTCCGTTTTGTTATCTTGTAGCTGGTCAGGAACACAACAATAAAATACATTTGCATGTTTAAATCTAGCAATTTAACTCTTGGTTAAAACAATAAAAATAATTTCTTCATCTAGACTTTTCGGCACCACTGTTTACTTCAAAGGGTCACCACAGGCTTTACTTTGGTCAGTAGAGGGCACTGGTGTCACATTTATTTCCAGTTCCACATGTAACAATATTTCTTTACATTTAAGACAACAAGCCTGTAGTTTACATTCATATTTATAAATGACAGAACTATCTGCAAAATTCTATCTGGCTAGGCTGACAGCCTTCACCCTTCTCTACCAGTCTTCACCCCCCTCCCCCGGAGAATTCAAGCTAGTTTTTGAAGTGACCCTTGACAAATGCTGCTTGAGATGGCTAGGTCTATCTGAGTGTACCTCACCTCATTCCTTGTTTTGAGAGCCCGTCTGCATTGGCATTGCTAATCCCACTGCAGTGCTGCACTGACATATCATATGCTTGCAACCCCAGGCTCCATCTTAGCAACTTGGCATTTTGCTGGCTGGCTCTGTTTAACCATATTAGGGGGTTGTGATGTGTCATAACAGTGAATTTCCTTCCATACAGATAAGGCTGGAGTCTCTGCAATGCCCACACTATGGCTAGACATTCTTTTTCTAAAGCTGCATAGCATTCCTCCCTGGGTTGGAGACTACAACTGAGATAAACCACTGGGTGTTCTTCCCCCTCTGAAGAAATATGGTTAAGTACAGTCCCCAACCCATTGTTTGAAGCATCCACCTGCACAACAAATTCTTTGCTGTAATCTGGACTGGCTAACACAGGGGGTCTTCCCAAAGCTTCTTTAAGCTTCTGGAATGCATGCTCACATGCTGGGGTCCACACTACCTTATCTGGCCTGTTCTTCCTTGTCAGGTCTGTGAGGGGAGCAGCTATGTTACTATAACTGGGGACGAACTTTCCGTAGTACCCTGCTGTCCCTAAAAATGCCCTCACCTGCTTTTTAGTAACAGGTGCAGGCCATGCCTGAATGGCTTCCACTTTGGCAGGTTCTGGCCTTATCTTACCACTCCCCACTCTATGCCCTAGGTAGGAGACCTCCGACATACCCACCTGACATTTGCACAGCTTAATGGTCATCCCTGCCCTCTGTAGTCTACCCAGCACCTCCCTGAGATGCTGAAGGTGGTCTGGCCAGGAATGGCTGTAGATGATAATATCATCTAAGTAAGCAAGGGCAAACCCTCCTGCTCCTGCTAGGATACAATCTATCAGCCTCTGGAAAGTCGCTGGAGCATTCTTCATCCCAAAAGGCATCTTTGTTAACTCATACAAGCTAAAAGGAGTCATCAAGGCTGACCTCTCTCTAGCACTGGGAGTCAAGGGCACCTGCCAGTAACCCTTGGTAAGATCAATGGTTGTAAGATACTTAGCCCCACCCAGCTGCTCTAGGGCCTCATCTGTCCTAGGCATGGGGTAAGCATCTGTCTCGGTGTGACTATTTAATTTCTTGTAGTCCACACAGAACCTGGTGCTGCCATCCTTTTTTGGCACCAGCACCACTGGGGAGGCCCAGGGACTGTTGGACTCTTGAATCACCCCTAGTTCCAACATCTCCTGTACCTCCTCCCTCAGGGTCTGTCTGACTCTCTCAGGCACCCTATAAGGGGCCTGCCTAATAGGCCTTTGGGGTCCTGTATCCACCTGGTGTAGCACTAGGTGGGTGCGCCCTGATTTCCCAATGAACATGTCCCCAAATTCCTGCAACACTGCTCAGATTTCTCGAACCTGGATAGGGGATAGCTGCTGGGACAATGCTACCCCTTCCACTGAGGTGTCAGCCCAAACCTCACTGAGGAGATCAGCCCCCCAGATCTCCCTCAGACTCCTCCTGCAATCCACTGCAAATACTCAGCACAAGGGCATCCCTATCATGGTAAGGTTTCATCATGTTAACATGATACAATTTGTGCCCCTGCCATCTGCCTAGCAGTTCCACCATGTAGTTAACATCACTTACCTTTCTTACCACCTTGTAGGTCCCTCCCAAGCTGATTGCAGCTTGTTGTGTCTGACAGGAATGAGAACCATTACCTGCTGCCACACAGCATACTCTCTAGATTAAGCATTCCTGTCATGCCACACTTTTTTCTGTTGTTGGGCTTCTGCCAGGTTCTCCTGAGTCAAGCCCATGAGTTCCCTGAGAATTGTCTTGAGGTTTAGGACGTATGCCACAGCAGACTCTTTGTGAGACTCACACTCACCTTCCCACTCATCTCAAATTAAATCTAGAGGTCTCCTCACCCTATGCCCATACAGCAACTCAAAGGGTGAAAAACCTGTGGATTCCTGGGGAAACTCTCTGTAAGCAAACAACAGATGGGACAAACATTTGTCCCACTCCCTCTTAAACTGATCTGCAAATGCCCGTAGCATGGACTTGATTGTAGAGTAGTCTGGGAATGGTAGGGGGTGATTTTCATGTGCTTCACCCCACAGGACTTCCACAGACAAGCCAGCAGGTCTGACATGAAATTGGCACCTCTGTCAGTCAGTATTTCTTTTGGGAAAACTATCCTGCTGAAAATCTCTAACAAAGCATTTTCCACCTTCTCTGCCTTAATGGAGGACAAAGCCACTGCCTCAGGGTATTGTATAGCATAATCCACTGCTACTAGGATATACCCTTTCCCTGTGGAACTTGGGGTACACAAAGGACCCACAATATTCATAGCTATCCTCTGAAATGGTTCCTCAATCCCAGGCAATGGCATCAAAGGAGCTCTCACTTTGTCTCCTGCCTTGCCTACTTTTTGGCACTTCTCACAGGTCCTGCAGTACCCTGTTACATGTCTGGAAATTTCAGGCTAATAGAAGTTCTGCATAATACACTTCTTTGTACTTTTTATGCCCATATGACCTGCAAAGGGAATATCATGGGCTATGGCTAGAAGCACCAGATGGTAGCCTCTAAGCACTACCAACTGCTGTACTCTCTCATATTCTAGCCCTCCCTCAGGGGTCCACTCTCTGTATAGTAACCCTTTGTCCCAGTATACAGATTCCCCCTTTCCTTAAGAATCAGGTACCTCCCTTGCTACCTGCCTCAGGCCTTTGCAATGTAGGGTCTGAGAGCTGATCCTGTCTCAACTCTCTCCTTGTAACCCTTCCCAGCTCCCCTTCCACAGGAAGTCTGGCATCCTCTGACAGTGGTGCCTCACTGTCAGCCTAGGTACTACTACTCACCTCTACCTTTGCAGTAACTCTGTCCAAGGGGCCATCACTACCCACAAGCAGCTGTGGCTCACCTTCAATCTCACTGCTACACCATAGCTCTCACCCTGAAGTAACCACCTCACCAGTCCTGGCTGCAAGCATGCAGTCTGTCTGGTCTCCCCCTGGCTACCAGACTGACCTGCTTGTCTCCAAGCCTGACCTGACTGCATGTAATACCTGCATGAGGTGGACCTTGTTTTCACAAAATCTCACCAAGATGACACTGACATAGATTGTATTTTATATAGCATATTGCATGATAAGAAGTAGGTTAAAAATAAAAAAGACAGCTGGGTGCACAAGTCTCAGGATAAAAATGTGCCCAATCCTGGTATACACACTGGTGCCAGGAATATAAAAAATGACAGTGTAGAATCCTCAAGATACGGAAACATTCATGCAATGAGGTTAGCTCAGGCTCAGGGGGACGATAGCCCATGTGTTGTGGAAGGAAGTAGTCATCCACCAAAACCACAAAAACTGGCAGACTAAAATAGATCTATAAAGATGACAGTGCACCACTGAGGATAAAGAAGAAATTATGTATTGTTACTATTATGCGAGAAGCACAGAATTTCCAGATATAAGGTATTAAAAAAATTAGGAGTGAAATTAGAGGAAAGAAAAATACTTACACAATAAAGACTGTCAAAAGCTTCAAATGCAAAGTTCAGTTCATTAATACAATAAATCCATGAAAAACATTACATAGACAAATAAACTTTGGGACACTTGGAAAAAGAAACGACAGATGAATTGCTGTGGAGTGATTGGCCAATGAGTTCTCATAAAAAGGAGCACCAGACATTCTTCATGTACCACTGGAACTTCCTCATGTGCAACCTGGCCAGGGGCAGCATAGGAATTGTGGCTGCTATGAGACCTGGGAAGCACATGAAGTCCATGGCCGACAGGTGGTTGACTTGCAGGAGGTTCTGGAAGTGACACTAGGGAAGAGACCTTGTCCTGAGGAGGGAAGGCCTTCATCAAGTCTGTCCTCATTCTGCAGCCTGGGAAACTTTTGTCCTGATCTGGAGAGTGTGATGATTTTGCAAGGTTGAGGGTGAATCCCAAACTCTGGAAAAGGGACATGGAGAAGAGAAGATGATCTTTGAGGGTGACTTCCCCTCTGCTAGAATGAAGAGGTCATCCAGGTAGTGGTAAATCTGATTGCCCCTTGTTCTGCCCTATTACCATATTTTATACCATCGAGTGGCTAGTCTGTGTTCCATGTTCTCCTGTCTTAAGGATACTGCACACCACAGTAGATGCTCAAAGCAGTTAGTCTATGCAACTCTTTCCCTTATAGGACACCATGCAGAGCCGCCTATTCTTTTTGATAAGTTTGAGATGGAAACACTCAGCATGTGTGTGATGCCTGTGCCCTGGCCCAGCAATCAAGGAGCCTCAGTCCTCACCACTGACACCACTGACACAAGAGAGGGTGTCTCATACATGAGGAAAGGATAACAAATACACACAGTAAAGTGCAATTTCCCTTAAGAGCACACAGAGATCACAGTCAGTCTGGGGCTGGTCGCTCCCTTGCTCCCCAAGTCCCCCAGTAAGACATCCCACTGGCACAGCTATAGGGTCCAGATTTCAGCCTAGCTAGGCAAGGCAAAATCTCCAGCACCCTCTCTGTCCAACCAGTGCTTTGTCCGTACCAAGTAGCTAACACACACTTTGAGATAAGTTTTTACAACCACACAGACACTCATAGGGAAGGCAGGCACAGGTTCCCCAGCTGTGCCCCCTTTCCTTGACTATACGGTAGTACACTGCCACCACCCAGCTAATAATTATCAGCTACTCAAAGGCCCTTAAAAAGGTGTCCAATTATTACTATGCAATATTATTATCCAGTTGATAGATGTGACTAAACAGTCAAGGCTTATTAGAGTGACTTGGTAAAGTAATCACTACAAATATGCAGTGTACTCTAGAGTTTACATTATCTCTACACAAACCAGCCACAGTTAAAAGGTTTCAAAATATTTAATAATAAATAATTAAAACCACAAGACAATACTTTCTACTACACAGTCAGTGCTAGTCAGGAGTTCAGAGATCACACAGAAATACTTATAATAATTCAGTAGTACAGTTCTGACATCACAAAAAATACATAGTCTAATCTTTCTAAGTCTAGCTGTCACTGGATGATCAAGACAAAAATGCTTAATGCCTTCTAAGTCTCTCTATTTAAATTGAAATTGCAGTTCTGATAAATATTACATAATTCTTTCACTTTCCTGGAGTTCCCAGGCTATACATTAACTGCATTTACATTCTTAACATCTCCCTTTTGTTATCTTACAGCTGGTCAGGAACAGAGCAATAAAAATACATTTGCATGTTTAAATCTAGCAATTTAACTCTTGGTTAAAACAATAGAAATGATTTCTTCATCTAGACTTTTCGGCACCACTGTCTACTTCAAAGGGTCACCACATGCTTTACTTTGGTCAGTAGAGTGCACTGTTGTCACATTTTTTTCCAGTTCCACATGTAACAGTATTTCTTTATATTTAAGACAACAAGCCTGTAGTTTACATTCATATTTACAAATGACAGAATTATCTGCAAAATTCTCTCTGGCTAGGCTGGTAGCCTTCACCTTTCTCTACCAGTCTTCACAATGTGTTTTGAAGGTGAGAGAAACCTCACAGAGATACAGGGAGAACATGCAAACTCCAAACAAGCATTGGTTGGAGGTCAGGATTGAACCTTGTCCCTTGTGCATGGGAGACAAGGATCTTAACCCTCATGGCAAGTGGTCTCATTCATACCACCTGAATATCCCTTCATTATGAAAATAACAGAAGTTTTGTTTAGAAAAGTAATCAAAATGGAGTCCAAGATAGAGGTTAATTGCCTTAATGAGGCTTTTTAGCTCATGCCTTCAGTGGCATTTCAATTGTAACTTTTTATGTTTTTTGTGTGTGTGTATGTGTGTGTGTGTGTGTGTGTGTGTGTGTGTGTGTGTGTGTGTGTGTGTGTGTGTGTGTGTGTGTGTGTGTGTGTGTATCTATATATAGCTATAAATCTATATATATAATATATATATATATATATATATATATATATATATATATATATAAATATATATATGTATATATAACATAAATATATATATGTATATATATATATATATATATATATATATATATATATATATATATATATATATACATATCTATATATATATATATCTATAGGTCTACTTCATATGACCTAAATTTCATTTGACTGAAATTCATTTGACTGAGACCAAAACATTGAAAGTTCAAAAGACTGAAAACTCATTTGACTGAAACTCATAACACTGACATATTAAAGTAAAAGGTAGTTGCCCTTTTCTGCACTGTAGTGCGATCCTGGAGTTAGTATATATATAGTTAGGGGGGTGTGGGGGGCAAAGCCCCCCACATACTTTATACATTTTAAACCATACACATGGATGTTTATAATTGCAATGAATAACTTTTTGCAGAAACCAATATTTACCTAAACTATGTCGGGGGCTTTGCCGCCCACATCCCCCACATCCCCCTTAACTATATATACTAACTCCAGGATTGAACTACAGTGGGAAAAAGGGCATATACCTTTTACTTTAATGTGTCAGTGTTATGAGTTTCAGTCACACAAGTTTTCAACCTTTTGAACTTTCATTGTTTTGGTCTCAGTCTAATGAATTTCAGTCAAATGAAATTTAGGTCACATGAAGTAGACTCTCTCTCTCTCTCTCTCTATATATATATATATATATATATATATATATATATATATATATATGGGTCTACTACTAATGCCCGAAGCGGCGATTCCCGGGAAAACTCACCGACGCCAGATGACCGACAGGTAAGTGTACCGACAGGGTGATTTGCCGACAGCGGAAAGACCGACAAGGGAATGTGCGATCGCGACGTGGTAAGTGTGCGATGGTGACGGAGTTAGGAGCGGTCAGGTAAGTGCTCGAGATTGTGGGATGTCGGGTTAGGCTGTGGGAAAGGTGAGTGTGTGTTAGGTCGGAGGTATGGTTCGGGTAAGGTAAGTGTGTGCTAGTGAGGGACTGTAGTTTAGGGACGGGTTAAGTGAGTTAGGGTTATGGTGCAGGTAGGTGATGTGTGCGTTAGTGTCGGAGCTTGGGCTAGGGGTGGGTTAAGTGAGTTAGGGTTAGGGTGCAGGTAGGTGATGTGTGCGTTAGTGTCGGACTTGGGCTAGGGGTGGGTTAAGTGAGTTAGGGTTAGGGTGCAGGTAGGTGAAGTGTGCGATAGTGTTGGACCTTAGGGTTAGGGTTTGGGTCAGGGCTAGTGTGTATGCTATGTAGTGTCGCGTGTTGTTTACGTTCCGTGTGTCGGTGTAATGGTGTTCGGTGTTTTGCGTTGTCGGGTTTGTGTGATGTCGGTCATCTGGCGTCGGTGAGTTTTCCGTCGGGGAATCGTCGTGTCGGTAATTAGTAGTAGACCCATATATATATATATATATATATATATATATATATATATATATATATATATATATAGATCATAATATACCGATAATATACTTTCTTAATATTATATTTGCAGAGTAGTTAATAGGAAACACAGTTGTATAAATAACTTACCTGATTTCTTCAAACAGAGGGATAACTGTTGCAGTATAATTTCTTATCCATGGAAATTAGCTGAAGGTTGTCAGCTGCCCTTCTGCACTGACTTTCAGAGCTTTATAGCTATCTCCTGCAAGCCAAACGTCTCATCTTACTCAACCAATGCATTGCTTAAAATCTGGGGGAGGGGTACTCATACCATATTCACTTCTTTTAGGATAAACACCTTTAGCTAGTTTGCCTTGACTAAAAGCACGTTTTGACCCTGTTCTCTCAATCTATAAAGTTCTGAGACCCTCATCCACTTGTACCCAAAGGAACATGCTGTGGTGGGGGGTACCTTTCTTACAGCATGCATGTAATACTGACAGTTACAGGCTGATCATATAAGATAGTTACACATATTAATTCAGATGTTATGCTGGACCTAAGGCTTCCATTTCCTATCCCCTCCAAGAGGAGTAAGCTGTATTTTGGTGGGGAATGCTGAAGGCAGAGAACCTGTAGTAAAGAAATGATCATCTATACTCAGGCATCTACTGCTATGTTGAGATAGTTATGTAGTTATACTTTGTGTATCTGAAGGATCATTATTGCAGTATAATTCCTTATTCAGAAAACAGCATTGTGGTTTCCTTCACTTGCTAATTGTCATATCATGCATTGTAAAACAGATGAGGAAAAATGTGTCCTGTTTTCTATTTCATATTTAAATGTTTGTAGAATCTATGCACACACATCCAAGTCAGTAACTCACAAATGCCCTGAGAAGGTATATTCTTGAAGATGGCTGCACCATTGGCCACTAATGTAGTGCAGTGCTCTCTGATAGCAAATGCCAGGGGCTTCTCACCAGAATCATAAAATATGGTAATACAATTTGCCAGCCATTTCAGAAGATATTTCATGGAAACTGTCTAATGCCTTAGCTGGAAAGAAAGAGACAAAAGGCTTGACTGTCTGCCTTATGTCTTTTAGTTCTGCCTATATTATACCTGGCTGTAGACATCAAGCAAGTTTTATTTATGAGTAAGGTTGGAAATTTGTTTTTTGTTTGAAGTCAGGCTTTGTAAAATTAAGGATTTAGTCCTAGGCCTACCATTCTTTTGGAAGACCACTTTTTTTTTCACATAAGGCCTTCTATCTGTGATACTATCTTGTTTGATATCACAGGTACTAGTAACAATAAGTTCCAGGACAGTAATCTTTAATGCTGTTGAATTGTTTGGCTAAAAGCTGCCAGGTGATAATTTTAACGACAACGTTCAAGTTGATTTGAAGGGACATTGGTCTTCTTGGAAGTATTAGCTATAGCTTGACTTTCAGAAAAATTTTAGACTATGAAATGAGAGACTAGAGGAGAGTCCAAGGGAAGGCATACAGCAATTCAAAAGTTCCAGTTTGATGGATGCATAATACAGGCTCCTCTCTCAAAGTTTGGTTAAATACTGTACAGCTTGTGTTTTTCTACACTGTCTTGGTGAAATGCATTTCCTCAAGCACCATAAACAGAATATTTTCCATCTTGCCTAATAAGACTACTTGGTAATTAGTATTCTGACTTCCTGCATCTCTGTTATGAGCTGATACTTGAAAGATACTGGGCTGAAAGAATCTACATATACAAAATCAGGCTGTTTGGGATTGGTGAACCAGAGTCACTTTATCTTGACTGTGAAGGGTTCAGTGCAGAAAGAGAAAAAAGGAGCCCTCCTTAGCCTTATGAATCAACAGGGAAGACCATGACTGCTAGAGAATCTCTGGATCCATCTGTTTTGATTGTTTGGAGCATCCTTTTTAAAATGGGAAGGGGTGTGAATCCATAAAGTAGATCTCAATGTCAGTGGTCTTAAAATCATTCATCAAGATTTTCTGCATGATAGTCTGGAACCAAATGCTTTCAGTGGGAAACTTTTGTTTAACATGAACATGTATATCCATATTATACCCCACCTGAATCAGGAAGCTGACACACTATCAAATGTACAGTCACTAAATATGCTCCGTCTGAATGTGGAGATCATTAAGGTTTAACTTTTTACCACTGCTGTTCAGATCTCAGAGTTGGTATACATAAGTTAGGGGGTGGGTGCAGGGAGTTTTGCCTGCCAGGAAAAAAAACATTTTTTTTAATTGCCAAAAGTGTTTTTTGATGAATTATTTTCAAATGAGCAACATTCAGAGAATTTGTATTCAATGCAGCAACACAAGTCTCCTGAATCTAATGGACTAGAGCATTTAGGTACATTTTGCACTTATATTTGTCTGATGCTGTCTCTGCATAGCTTCTCTGCATGGATTTTCTGGATTGATGGAATAAGAATCTTGGATGAGTAAATTTTCCTGAACAGCCAAGTCTGTTGCAATCATGGCCAGTCTGTTCAAGTGGTAAGGGTATGTGTCCATGCTTTTTATCTATCCCTCTGTTATTGTCTGTGACATTTTTCAGGGTCCTTGGCATCACAGCAAGCATCTGCCTTAGTTGAGTTTTCCCTCTTGTGTCCAACAATTGGACCCCTTTCTGATGGCATGGATAGTATCTCTGCCCTTAACAGTGTGGTTCAATATAGCTTCCACACAGGCTTTGTAACTAGAGAATGGAGGACAGCAATGGTCATACCTCTGCATAAGTGAAGGCCATCCACTGACCCATGTAACTACTGTCCCATAAGTCTGACCAGCCATATTTGTAAAGCCATGGAAAGACTCATCATAGAATTAATCAAAAAGGACATCTGGAACCTCCAAGTACTGGAACTATCTACATTGGCTTCATCATCGGCAGTTCTTACATACTCAGCCTAATAGACTTCTTTAAACAAGTCACCAAAGCAATGGACAAAGATAAGACAGTACACACCACCTTCCCAGACCTTGCCAAAGCTTTTGATACAAACTTCTCCCAGACATAATACAGAAGCTTACCCAAGTAGGAATAAACCCCAACATCACCCACTGGATTGCAAACTGGATCACAAATA
>NC_056748.1:189715911-189740911 GCF_019279795.1 Protopterus annectens | reverse complement strand
ACCTTATATTTGTACATTGTGTTAGATGCATAAATGACAGCCCATTACACCCCCAGCGTTCCACAAGTAGAGACATTTTTGTTGGACTCTTTGAATCTCAGATGTTCATTTATGATCAAATTAAAGAATAGATACAGTATCAAATGTTGCATTCAATAGTTTATTTACAGTGTTGCATCTTGTTTTCCCATCACCAAAAACTGTAAAAAATAATGTCATAGCTCCTTTTGATAAAATATGCTTCCTCTTAATAGCAAGACAGGAATTTAAATTCAGACTCTGCATGCTGTTTTGAACCTCTTTACTGTCACAATAAAGAAGTGGTATGTCACATAGTTATACAAAACCCAACATAGTGCCAGACAGTTTACTTTTAAGACCAGAATGTTACTAACAGAAGCATTTATGTATGCTCTCATAAGATATCTGAAGTTTTACTGGTCTGGATTTTCTCCAACTGCCTTTGTTTTTAACACACCCACACAGACAGACAGACAGACAGACAGACCACACACACACACACACACACACACACACACACACACACACACACACACACACACACACACACACACACACACACACACAGACAAAGAGAATTGTGGAAGAGACAGAGAGCAGGAAACACAGCAGATGAAAGATGGGAAAAAGCGTAGTTACACTACATTGATGGAAGCAATCAGTGCAATGAGGAAGACCAAGAACAACAGAAGTAGAGGTAGAAATGTAATAGATAGGAACACTGGTGGAAGGAGGCAGTACAAAATGGAGATGGCAGTCAAAGTAGATAGCAAAGAAAGGGTTTTTGGATTATGAATCAACCAAAAATGAGATGAGACTAGATCTTAATGGAGTAAATCTCAGCAGAGTCTAGGCTGATTAAGTGTGGAAGGAGGTCAATAAAGAGCTTATCAACAAAGAGGGGTGTACAACATGATGTGGTGCATGTGTGCATTGAGTGCATTGAGGATCTGTCAGAAAAAACAACTGAGGTGGCAGAAAGAAGGGCTAAAAAAGGGTTGCCTGTTCCAGCAGCCAGCACAGAAAATAAAGAAAGATTTAGCGGACTGACTGTGTTGGTGGACAAAGAAGAAAGACATAGAACTGGCAGAAGGATGGGGTAGACTTCACAAAGAGATCAGCTCTATGCAAGGAATAGAGCCAATCTTATTCCGAAGGAGAAGCTGTGAGTAGTGCTGGATGGGAAAGGCATGGTTCTAAAGTCATAATGTAAAAATAAGATGGGGGGGGTGACAAAAGCAAACAAGGGGTATGCTTACCTCTCAAATTGCACATTCTGAATGTCTGGACAAAGGTTCTTAAAAAGTAGGCACATGTGTTGACAAATCTGGATAGATAATTAGAATGGCATTTGCTTACGTGATATCATAACCCCTCCCACTTCCAACAGGTTGGTGGGAAAGTTAAACAAAAATGAAAGTGACAAAAATGATGGAAAATGTAAGAATATTTACTGTGTGATCAATGACATAACAATAACAGTAACTGCAAAGATATGCAATATTTCCATAGCTCAGGTCCATCAAAACATTTACAAATTCAGATCCACTACAAATTAAACAAATAAAAAAGTGATAAATTCTACTTGCTGTTTATGTTTGTTTCTTTTTTATAGGCATGCAGTTTTGATTTTTAAAAAATCCCAATGCCTTTACAAGTTGCCATTTCAGTCTTTGCAAAACAAACTTATAGGACACTATT
This sequence comes from Protopterus annectens, assembly GCF_019279795.1. Taxonomy (NCBI): domain Eukaryota; kingdom Metazoa; phylum Chordata; order Ceratodontiformes; family Protopteridae; genus Protopterus; species Protopterus annectens. The sequence continues at coordinate 189,739,189 of NC_056748.1, read as the reverse complement.
GTCATGTTTGAACAGCAGTTCTCCCTAATTGTACTAAATGATGATCCCATCCAACAATAGCAAAAACATTAATATGTTCAAGCATATTTCCTTGACCTGCTGCCACTTCTTTTCATCCACTTTCCCTCAGATCAGATGTAATGTCTGTAATTACAACTATCATATAAGGAAATCTATCAACTGAAACAGCAGGAAAACTACGGACAATAATATTAATAATTTAAATAACAGAAAGGTTGGAGATGATAATATCAATACACTATGAAGTGAAACTCTTTATTGAACTTGCAATAACCAAGCTGAGTGCTTTCATCTTGTACAGCTCAACGACCTGAGATTTCAGACCTTTTCTGCTTCCCACAGATCTTGACATCTCATGATGACACCTACCTGGGCAGCTCAGGAAGGAATTTGTGAATTAAAGAGGCCAACCAATATTTTGTGACTGGCTCTTCATTAAGGTTTATAGGTTCATAGTAGGCTAGCTGCCCTTGTGGACCATTTTAAGTCTAGCCAGTTTCCATTGGTAAGAATCAATCCCTGTATTTTTTGTCAGTGGGGTAAATAACTTAACAATTATGCAAACTCCCAATCCCTATTTTGGATGAAAATAGGGATTTTCTGCAAAATACAGTATATTTGAGAGGTGTGAGGGTAGATATTTAGGCAGTATATAGAAGATAAACAGAGATGCAGGACATATCCACAGAACAAACACGGGTAGCATAACCCAGATCTGGCTAGTATTACTTGGCATTCAAGGATCTAGGTAAAGTGATTGGAAAACTGCAATCAGAGATGTACAAAGGCAGTGTTTATAATGATGGTGTCATAGAAACATGGACCAATCATAAGAAGAAGTGGAATATGTAAGTTCTTGAGTATAGGTTGTTCAGGAGAGAAACAGCCGTGATAGATGGTGGTAGTGGAATACAAATCTACATAAAGAAGAAGATCAGATAAGAGGTCAGAAATCAGAAAGTGTACCAAGCCTAGAATAGGATAAACTCACAGCCAGGGTTAGAAGCTAGGTTAAGTGCCTTGGCAATTAAGGCAGAGGAAGGGGAGGGAGTAGGTGGATTGATAAAGTGTATCATCCACTAGAAACAATAGAGGAAGATGAGAAATTGGAGTAAAGAATAAGAGACTGAGGTAGGAAGAAGAAGGTAATACAAACAGAAGGTCAGAATCTGCCAGGAGCAATGCTTCATATTACAAACAGTAACAATGCTGTGTGATAAAGTACTCTGGACATTGTGTTATTTGGTCTATATAACTGACCCACAATGTAAAAATAAACATTAATTTATAAAGCTATAGCAACATAGCAATCATAGCTTACCTGTTACTTGTTGAAAGTCAGCAATACTGTGACACTTAACTATTGTTGCAGCCTTACAGCACCACGTCTCAGTGTTTGATTTTGACTTTCATTGCCTATTATTGTTTATAGATGTTTGTTCCAAATAAACCAATAGATGCAAAGAGCTTGGATCCACTAGTTTTTGCAAATAAATGACCATTTGGTAATAATTACCTATTTTGTAATCCAAGTTAGAAACTGATATAAATATAGACCTTAAGACATGTTTGAAACAAAAAAGGTCTGGTAAAGTCTGTATGAGTAATCAAAATGGCTCACCACCAATCTAAATGATTTTAACAAAGACTGCAGTTATGCTCCAGGAATTGTAATAGCTCATGCTATTGTTTCAAATTTTTAATTACGTTCTTCTTTAGAACCACTGATACTGCAATATATTTTGCATTTGGTATGTTAATTCATCAGTATGTCATTAAAAGGATTGTTTTCATTAAAGTTCGTAACACATATGCTCTGTTGCCTTTAGGGTATTAGCTAATCTAAGGGTGTTTTCTAGATAATTATGCCTGTAATATACATCATATTACAGAAGATAATGTCAAATGTTTCTGAAGATACAGGCAGTTATATACAGCAAGAAAAGTTGGCAAAAGCAAAAACAATCAGTAGTTTTGTAACAGAACTTCTACAAATGCTCAGTACTGAAGGGTTTAACACTACCATGGACTGTGAAAAGTCATAGAACTATGGTATTCATGCACAGTGGCATAGCTGACAGTGTTGTCACCTCCCAACAAGAGCGTCCTTGGTTCAATTTTTAGCTGCGGTGCCTTCTGTGTGGAGTCTGCATGTTCTCCCTGTGTTCATGTGGGTTTCTTCTGGTTACTCTGGTTTCCTACCACATTCTAAAGACATGCATTAGATGGATTGGACACTATAGGTGTGAGTGTGTGACACAGAAGAACTACCGAGGCAGAGCTAGCCACCCAATGGTGTAAACATTGGCCCTAAGTGACTGTTATAGTTGAAGTGACATTCCTACCCCATGTGTAAATAGGGGTTGTGGATGGATGAATAAACCCTTATTCTTCCCCTAATATAGGTTCATAGGTTCATACTAGGCTATCTGCCCTAGGGCATTTATAAGCCTAGCCAGAGTGTGTTTGGCTTTTGCCACCCATTTTAAATTAATTTTGCTATGCCCTTTTTCGAGGTTAGTATACTGTGCCTCTGTCTAACAGTGACACAGAAGTGATACCCGGGGTAAACCTATGATCTCTCATCCACTCATCAAGATTCCTCTTGAAGAGAGTCAATGAGGGACCCTGCCTAACCTGGACTGGGATTTTATACCAGAGTGAAGGGAGCCTCTGGGTTATGAATCTGTCCCTCCAGCATGTCCTATTTATTTCAGTGCTGAGGTTCAAGTCTCTCGAGCGCGTAGCTTGATGGGATTTGGATTTTCTGAGGTGCAGCATGTCCATTAATTCTGGGTTGTACATGGCTTTATACGTCAGGCACAGATCGCCTCTGAGCAGGTGGTATGCCACTGAGTAGAGCTGGAGTTTCTTTAACCGGGCAGTATATGGTATCTGTTTGAGCCCTTTGATCCTCTTGGTGAGGTACTTTTGGGGTCTTTCCAGTTGCTGCAGGTGTCTGGTAAGGTACATCCCAAAAGGGGCATTGTACTCAATTATGGGCCTGATGAGGGATGAGTAAAGAGGCATGATGACCTCCCCTGATCTAGATGTGAATCCCTTCATGATTAGGTGGGCTATATAAAATGTTTTTCTAACCACTTTGGCCACGTGGTTGTCAAATGAGAGATTGCTATCAACATGGGTTCCCAGGTCCCTAATTACTTCTTCTGTACTTAATGGATTACCACCTATGTGGTAATTTGTGGGCACTTTGTTTTTGTCAAAGGGGATGACTATACACTTTTGGCATTTAGCTTGAGGCCATGGCTCTGGCATCAGTTGTCTGTTTCTATGAGGCCTTTTGGAGGATGCTTGTGTCGGCTGGAGAGTCGATTATGGCACCCAGTTTGCAGTCATCTGCGAACTTGGTCAGCCACAGTCCTTCCATGTTGGCCTGTACCACCGAGAAATATATACCGAACAAGAAAGGTCCCAGGACTGAGCCTTGTGGGATGCCACTTGTAACTGGTTTGGAGTCTGACATGGCTCCAGCAATTCTAACCATGTGGGTTCTGTCCTTGAGCCAGTTTGCAACCCATCTAGTGACATAGGGGTTTATATTTAAGCTGGTGAGCTTATCTATAATGCCTGAGTGGGATATTGTATCGAAGGCTTTTGCGAGGTCCAGGTAGGCTGTGTGGACCACCTTCCCCTCGTCAATGGCATTGGTGACTGTTTCAAAGAAATCATCCAGGTTTAAGAGGCAGGATCTGCTCTTACCAAAGCCGAACTGGGTAGGATCCAGTGTCTGTAGGTCCCCAATATCTTTATTTATGAGGTCCATGATGATCCTTTCCATAGCTTTGCAGACCAAGCTAGTCAGGCTTATGGGGCAATAGTTTCCAGGATCCGTTGAGGCACCACCTTTGTGGAGAGGGACCACTGTTGCTGTACGCCACTCTTTGGGTACATATCCTGCAGTAATCCTGAGACTGAACAGTAGTTTTATGTTTGGGTTTAGCTCTTCCTGGAGTTCATGTAGGACGCAGCCCGGGACACCATCTGGTCCCATTGATGCTGTGTTTTTTGCTTTGGAGAGGGCGGCTCTTACCTGAGCATCTGAGATGTCAGGGGGGCAGCACTCTGCTGGGATAGATATTTGCCCTTTTGGTGGGGAGGGGGGGGTTTGTACTGAACCTGTCAGCTAGGATGTTGGCAATGTCTGTGGGTTCGGTGTATTTTTTATCATTTTGGACTAATTCTGAGCATATCTGGGAATTCCCACCCAGGTTCCTAACATAACTAAAGAAAGCCTTGTGATTATCCTTAGTGTCCTGTGCAATTTTTCTCTTGATGCTGGCCTTAGACGATTTTATGAGTGCCCATAGTTTATTGCTAATACTGATCAGTGATGCCTTCCCTTTTTGGGATTTTGCTCTATCATGTAGTAGCTTCCTCCTTCTATTGTATAGTTTGTTTATGGCTGGGGTCCACCAGACAGGATGTCTGCCTTTGGAGGATTGGGTCTTGGTTTTATTTGGGATTGCATGATCCATGCATTTGAAGGTATTCATAGAATGCATTTATAAAGGATTCTGCGGTCTGGGCTGTATTTTCCACAGGCCCGAGCACTTTGAAGGATTCCACCTCGGTTTTGAGGAGTGTGAAATTTGCTTTAGAGAAGTATTTCATTGTGGTTTTCTGGGCAGGGGGTGGAGTCGGGATGTGAATATCCAGTGAGATTAGTTTATGGTCTGATCTTACCAGTGAGGGATACACTTCTGGTCTGGAGCATAGAGTCCCCATGTTGGTGATGATCAGGTCCAGCATGTTTTCCCCTCTTGTGGGAGTGGTAACAAGTTGTTTCATAGCATTTTAGTTTATAAATTCTAGGAACCTTTGGGCTAGGGTGTTGGAGCTAGAGTAATGCTCCCAGTCTATGTTTGGGTAGTTGAAGTTACCCAATATAATGGTGTTTGGAGAGACCTTCATATTTTCCAGTGTTCTCAGGAAGGCCGAGTGGGGTTCCTGGGTTTGGGAGGGTGGTCTGTAGAAGGCTATAAACTGGAAGGCAGTTTTACCTGCTGTTAGTTGCACATGGATAGTCTCTGATGCTTCGTGCTGTGCCACCAACCTGGAGGTGTGGGTATCTTTGACGAATATTGAGACTCCCCCCTCCTTTTGTGGTTCGGTCCAAGTTTTGGGGCCGAAAAGCATGGTATGAGGTATAACCTGGTAGTTCTGGGGTGCACTCGGGAGCCTTGAACCAGGTTTCTGTTACTGCACAAATATCGATGTTCTTCATGCTAAGGAGAGTTTTGAGTGCATGCATTTTGAGGTTTAGACTTCTGGCGCTGAGTAGCATTACTCTTAGTTTCTTATCCCTTGTGATACCTATGGAGGTGGGTTTGTCTTTTGAGCCTTGCCTAAAAAAGGCACTATGGGGGTAGCAAGAGCCTTTGCCAATATCCGAAAGCCCAGGGGTGACAGGTGCAAGCCATCCCTAGCGAAGCATGGTGGCTTGTCGAGCATGTCATCCCAGGCTGACAGGCATTGGATCCCCTTTGAATGACACCAATACTTAAGCCAATTGTTGAAATTGATCATCTTGTCTTCATATTGTGGCATCATTCTTGATGAAGGTAAGATGCTACTCAAGGTCAGGTTCATACCGGCCTGTGCTATAAGTTCAGAGAGCTCCTCTATGTCTCTTTTCATGTAGTCCAGGGAGGTATGTCTCAGGTCATTCACACCAGCATGGACAATGACTGAGTCATATTTGTACTTGCCTTGGAGTGACCTGAGTGCTTGTGTTATGTGACGGATCCTAGTGCCCGACAGGCAGCTCATCGTGACCTTCTCCTTGTTCATCCTGGTGAGCGGGACATCAGTGTGCCTGATGATAGAGTCACCTATTACAAGTGTATCAGGTGTGTTGTTTAGCCTTAAGGGCTGTGACTGTTTGGCACACTGGCTTTGTGAGCTATGTGTTGCACGTGTTTTGTTTTGGGGTAGTGGTTGCTTGGGTGTCTGCTTTGGAGGTCTCTGCTGCTTAGGCAGATTTTTATTTAGAGCCTCTGAGTATGTTTTTGTGTGTTTATGTGTTTGGTTTGCTGTCATGGTAGGTCTATGTGAGACTGGAATTGTAGTGAGTGTGGTTTCCTTCTCCTCCTGACTGGTTACGCCAGTACTGAGTTGAGAGAGCTTAGCCTCCAGTTTGGCTATATGGTTGCATCTCTCACATGTGTTGGAATTTGTTGGGAGGAGGAGAGGGTTGTCTGTGTACATGAGGCAGTTGTAACATTGCCTCAGGATTCCCAGATTCACCAGCTGGATCAGAGAGGAGATTGACAACTGACCTTTGGACATGCTAGAATAGTATTGGGAATTTCTTTATAATTGAAAAAAGGGCCAATGGGGAACAAGGTACTCAAAGGGAGTTTGTGAGGGTGTAGTGCTTTTAATATTTTAGTGCTGACTTAGTGAGCAAGTGCCAGGTAACTTAAATGCAATGTGTTACAGGTAACTTAAATGCAAAAACGACAAACAGTAACTTTCTTTCAAGTGAAACAAGGAAATAAGTACAGTAATCAATGCAGATATCATTAGGAATCAACAGAAGCGCTGAAAAGCTGCGTTTTAAGTGGAATTAGTGTTTCAGGGAAATAACAAGCAAACAAACAAAAAGCATACAAACAAAGCTAGATTCAGCAGGCCTGGATCTAGTCTATGCTACAGCAAACAAGGTGTACCAATTTCAGTAAGAAACAGTTCAAATATGCAGGCACTATAAGCCTTTAACCAGAAATTCCCAGCTCAGAATGGCAGAGTCCAGCCTCTCCTCCCACAAGAGTGCAGACCACGAACCTTCTTAATGTAAAATAATTGGCCTGAAGCCCAAGTGCTTAAACCAGAACTAATACACTTTTAGAATAACAGACACTGAGCCCTCAATCAGCAGTTCCCAACTTAGAAGGATGTAAGCTACCTGTCCTGCCACCACAGTGCAGGCCGCAAACCTTCCTAATGTAAAACAACTGGTCTGAAGCCCAAGTGCTTAATCCAAAAGACTTAGAATGATAGCTACACTTTAATCAAGTTACTACCAAGCAGTAATAAATACAATTGAATACTTTAAAGAATGCCTGGATTAGTGCTCAAGTTATACAAACAAAGCTAGATTCAGCAGGCCTGGATCTAGTCTATGCTACAGCAAACAAGGTGTACCAATTTCAGTAAGAAGCAGTTCAAATATGCAGGCACTATAAGCCTTTAACCAGAAATTCCCAGCTCAGAAGGGCAGAGTCCAGCCTCTCCTCCCACAAGAGTGCAGACCACGAACCCTCTTAATGTAAAATAACTGGCCTGCAGCCCAAGTGCTTAAACCAGATCTAATACACTTTTAGAATACTGGCGTGAAGCCCAAGAGCTTAAACCAGAATTAATACACTTTTAGAATAACAGACACTGAGCCCTCAATCAGCAGTTCCCAACTTAGAAGGATGTAAGCTACCTGTTCTGCCACTACAGTGCAAATCACAAACCTTCTTAATGTAAAACAACTGGTCTGAAGCCCAAGTGCTTAAACTAAAAGGCTTAGAATGAGTTACACCAAGTAGTAATAAATACAATTGAGTATTTTTAAGATGACACAAAAGCAAAATAAAGTAGGAAGAAACACAAATACAGTAAAAGCAGATATTTATTTATTGTTTTTTTTGTGGAAAGAGAGAAAGGAAAGAGAGAAAGGAGTAACAGAAACTAATCTGATTGGCCTTCTGAAATGTTCTCCCTGTACTGGATAGAATGAGGTAATATTGAACATTGATTGTATTTGTATTAGTTAACTTAGTACTGCCCTCCAGAGTTAAGGATGGCATTGTACTAAGGGCTTTGAAACAGCAAGTAAAATGATGTTTACTACCTTTTTATAAGCACTGAATTAAGAGTTTAAATATTATATTTCTGCAGCAGAAAAAGGCGTTAGTAATACAGAGCCCCTCTTGTAAAGGTAAGACAAACATTTCCTCATATTGTAACAAATGATTTTGAAACACAATATATTTTGTTTTAAAATATATTTGGTCAAATATAGATTTGTGTTACATGTAGAAACTATTTGTTGCTGACAGGGTAGAACACTACTACATTCCCGATGTTTAATCCATGCACATACCTCTCAAACTCTTAGCTCAAGAAATCTGGACAGAGCCAAAAATAATGGGAGGGGGTGGCAAATGCCAGAAAATAGGGACAGGGACTTGACTACACAGATGCATTTGGTGGTGATCAATAAAGTGGCCTTCAGTAATTTGGGTTTCAGTAATTTATGGGTACACCCATCAGGTTAACATCTACACATTTTCATAAATGCTATTCATTACACAGACAGCACTGCTGTTATATATGTCATCATACCATGCATGCTGTGCTGAGTACTTATATCTAACATGTAATATGTTTTTCTAAGCAACTGTTTGGTTTTCAATAAATTTGCATACTGTAGCTGTCTTATAGAATGTAATACATGCACCTTACAGCCAAATGTATATCCATGTCAAGAAAAGTAAACCACTATAAAAATTAGAAAATTGGAGCATGTAAATATCAGCTTAAGGTGCTTACAAGCTATGATGTGCAAAACACTTTTCATCTATAAAAAAACAAAATAAATAATGTATAGTGTTTCATGTTAAAATACTAATTAGAAGGCAGCAATGCTGTCATATATGAGGGCAGACTGAGGTAAAATGCAATTAAGGAGAAAGTAATAGCAGTTCTCAGTAATGTGTTACCTAGAAAATAATTATGAATAATCACGATGGCTAGGAGCACCAATCTAAATAGAAAAATGCAAGTGAAAAGTTCAAGAAAACAATGATAAGTGCTTCAGCTGTGATGTTATGTAGAACCAAATTATGTTATTACAGATCAGCAGTGTTGCTAAGTATTTAGATACACATGTAGAATGGCAATTAAGCTAAAATAAGCCATAAAGAGATGCTGAAATAATCATGTAGTGTTATGCTGGGTTCTGCTAAACTTACTAGTATGTTTCCAGACAGAAAACCCTACTGTTTGTTACCAGATAAGCTGCTAACACTCAGGACATTGAACCTAAAATATTGTCAACATCTTGTACCAGCAGCTACACTCAGATAAGCGCACAAAAGTGAATGTTGTGTTTTTTCCAAACAATCTCCCTCTTCTCTGAGTCTGAGTTATTTCAAGAATTGGTATTCAGAATGATAGATACTTAGGAGGTACTTGGACTTGCCCCCACATTAGGGGTTGCAGCTACCCTGTACATTTATTTTGTTTGTTTTGTGACCTTGGGACTTTCACTGTTTTTACTAGTAATCTCAAAAGGTTTGAAATGCTCTGGAGTCAAATAATTATGTGCCAATTAAAAAGGCTTGCTTATTCATCTTAGACCCTTCCAGAATGTCATGTTTGTCATTTTCCAGCTCCATTGACAGAGGGGATATAGTTCTCACTATGATCCAAATGACCAAAGCTTATTAGTGTCTCTGGTGCATAGTGGAGCTACCATGAAAGGATGGGAAGGAATGATGACGTGGGGCTACTCATCTTTCACAGGTGGGGAGGAACAGGCATAATATGCAGACAACAGCAGGCTACTTCTACATAGCTCTAGTGAAGACTGAGGCTTAGAAAAGCAGCTAGACCAGACAAGTGGGTGAACCAGAGAGGCATTACCGACCAATGGCCTTGGGTGGGGACAAACCCCACACCCTGCCTCATTACCCACCCAGCCAGGCTCAGATGGTGTTAGCATGTACAAGAGAAGGGGATATGGCCATATCCCTTAAACCCCAGCCCCAGAAAGCAACAATGGTGCTCAGCAGGCATGTTCACCTCCAGTGGGAGACCTACATCACAAGATTGAGATCCGGTGACCTGCTACCCCAGTGGGATTCCACTAGATAAAATATGCACAATAATGCTCATGGATTAAAAAGGGTATAGGATCAGAGAAACAAAAATGTACCAAGCCATTCCATAACACACAATGTATTAATCCTGTCTGCCGAATAGGTGACATCTTTACTGTTCTAGCATTTCAGGAGGTGCTTGTGACATTGCAATACATCATGGGTGTAACACCTCACAGATTAAGGGTCTATATTATATTCTTGAAAGCCAACAATGCTGAAACTGACATTGTCGGCACGAGAATATCGAACGCTCAGAATCTCGAGCGTGTAAAATGAAATCTTCATAAGGGGAGATTTCCATTTACTGGAATGTAATGCGGTCTCGGATTTGGTATATTTAAGTAGCGGGGTGTTGGGATTGCTGGGGGGCTTGCCCCCCTGTTTAAACCCATTAGGGTATTTTTTTCTTTTTTTTCTTTTGCTTTTTATACGGTTGACGTTTGAAGACATTGACCATATGTTGTTCGATGTTTTCATCCATCGATCTTATAATATAGACCCCAGATTAAAGTGCACAGGAGCCACAGGACAGTCTGTACCACTGGATAAATGAGAAAAGTGATAAAAGAAGCAAAGCTCTCTTTCTCTATATATAGATATAGATATAGATGTGTGTGTGTGTGTGTGTGTGTGTGTGTGTGTGTGTGTGTGTGTGTGTGTGTGTGTGTGTGTGTGTGTGTGTGTGTGTGTGTGTGTGTGTGTGTGTGTGTGTGTGTGTGTGTGTGTGTGTGTGTGTGTGTGTGTGTGTGTGTGTGTGTATTCTAGTGTCCTTTAAATGTCCCACACTGACCCCCACCTTTGAACTCAAGTGTAATAGCGGGCATGTTTATGTTGTTTCCCCATATTCAACTATTTGGAGCTTCAGCTGGATGATTCAGCCGGTTGACACTTCATCTCATGAAACAAATTATAAAAAATTTTTTTATAGGGGCAATCTCCCTCCCCATCCTTTACATATGGGCACACCACCAAATGCTCCTCCCACAATCCCCTTACATTAATTCCAGAATCATACAACCTTGAAACAGTTTGAATCACTGCTTGTGCAGAAACAGAAGCTACAACAACAGCAATTAAATTTCATCGAGTAGTTTCCAAACTGTGGAATAAAAAAATGATGAGTTGAAACTTGTCCAATTTACTATTTACCACATATATGGAAGGTTTTTATATTACCATCGTGTAACAGAAGCAAAAAAGGCAGCTACAACTAAGCTGTCAAGTCTTCTAGTATGATCTAAGGATGTAGTACAAACATGTCACTCAATTTCTGCATGGTTTGTATAGTCCCTCCGAGATGTCACATGAGTATGTGTTGCATTTGGTCATTATCTTTTAATCTGTGTATTTTTCTCTGTCTTCTACCATTTCAATTTTTGTGTGAAGATTTTTTCCAACTAATAGGTATATTTAGACAAGACTACATTGGTTGCTTGCAGGACAAGTATTGCATAACAGTACAACTTTTCTCTAATCCTTTCATGTAACAATATGATTTATGAACAGGCACTGTAAATAAGTGCTCATTTATTTGGGTAATGTTTAGTGCTTTCACTATGACTTGCAAAGCCAGCACTCCTCTGTTAGTATGACAGCTGGATATGACGTGCGTAGCTCAGACATAGCAGCATCACATGGGCTGCTTATTTGTTGTATGTCCATCACCTGAAGGCAGGACACAGGCCTCTAGAACACAGCAAAGCTCACATCTTTCCCTGCCACCTGTGCAGTGATCATATAGTAAACTGGGTTGGCATAACCCTATAACAGAAAAGTAACTCTCTGCATATCTGCAGAAATGGGTTGTCATCTGCCTGTTGGCAGTCTTGACTGGAATGTTTGCTGTTATAGAGGGGTATATGGATGTATCCTATAACTTGTCACCTTGTGATAGCATGCTCTGTATTCAGTGCAGATTTCACAAAAATGTTCTTCATGACTTATAGGCCTTACTATGATACTGACAGGTTCATAGGTTCATAGGTAGGTACTAGGCTATTGGCCCTAGGGCCTATATAAGCCTAGCCAAAGATACCCTGGCTTTCGCCACACAAGAAAATTATTTTCCTGTGCCACTGTCGAGCAGAGTCACAGAAGTGATCCCCGGGGTGAATTTCCTATCTCCCATCCAATCATCAAGATTTTTCTTGAAGAGTGCTAATGAGGAGCTTTGTTTGATATAGATAGGTAGTTTGTTCCAGAGTATGGGAAGTCTCTGGGACAGGAATCTATCCCTCCAGCATGTTCTGTTTATTGTGGTGACAAGGGTTAGGTCCCTAGAGCATGTAGCTCATAGGGATTGGGATTTCTTTAAGTGGAGCATGTCTAAAAGCTCTGGGTTTGACATAGCTTTGTGTGTTAGGCAGAGATCGCCTCTGGGTAGGCAATATGCAATGGAGTAAAGCTGCAGTTTTTTCAGACGGTCTGCATAGGGCATCTGTTTGTGGCCGGTAATCCTCTTTGTGAGGTATTTCTGTGGCCTTTCCAGTTCTTGTAGATGTCTTGTGAGGTACATACCAAAAGAGGCATTGTACTCTATAATGGGTCTAATGAGTAACGAGTAGAGGGGAACAATGACCTCTTTTTTCCTGGATGAGAAACCTTTTGTGATGAGGTGTGCCACGTACTATTGTGGCGATGTGATTATCAAAGGAGAGACTACTGTCCACCTGTGTCCCAAGGTCTCTTATCACACTTTCAGTGTTAAGTAGACTACCACCTATGTGGTAGTTCATGGGTACTGAGTTTTTACCAAAAGGGGTGACAATGTACTTTTTGGCATTGAGCATGAGGCCATGGCTTTGACACCAGGTATCTGTCTCAGTGAGGCCCTTTTGTAAGATGTCAACATCTTTTGGAGTTTTGATTATGGCTTGTAGTTTGCAGTCATCTGCGAACTTCATTAGCCAAAGACCTTCTGTGTTGGCCTGTACTTCAGAGAAGTAGACACCAAACAGGGGAGGACCCAGGACTGAACCCTGTGGTACTCCACTTGTCACTGGTCTGAAGTTGGATTTGAAGTCTGCTACTTTCACAGTGTGGGTTCTGTCAGTGAGCCAGTTGGCAACCCATCTTGTGACATAGGGATTTATACTTAGTTTAGTGAGTTTATCTATAATTCCAGAGTGGGGGATGGTGTCGAAAGTCTTGGCGAGATTTAGATAGGCTGTGTGAACCTTACCCTCATCTACGGCTTTGGTGATTGCTTCAAAGAAGTCTATCAGGTTTAGGAGACATGATCTGCCTTTTACAAACCTGAACTGGGTGGGGTCCTGAGTTTGGAGATTACCATTGTCATTGTTTATAAGTTCCATGATGATACGTTCCATAGCCTTGCAGACCAGGCTCGTTAGGCTAATGGGGAAGTAGTTTCCGGGGTCTGTGGTGGCTCCCCCTTTGTGGAGTGGCATAACTGTCGCTGTGCGCCATTCAGTTGGCACATAGCCTGAGGTGAGGCTATGACTGAACATGGTACTTAGGTGGGGTGCCAGTTCGTTCTGTAGTTCATGTAGAACACAGCCTGGGATGTCGTCAGGTCCCATGGATGCTGTGTTCTTGGCTTTGGATATTGTTTTTTTTTACCTGTGCAGCCGTGATTACAGGAACTTTGCATTCTTCTGGTATAGAGATGGGCTCTTTAGGGGATGACAGGGGGGTAAAGTTAGCACTGAACCTATCTGCCAGGATGTTGGCAATATCAGTTGGTTCTGTATATTTAGTGCCATTGTGCTGTAACTCAGAGCAGATCTGAGTGTTGCCATTGAGATTCTTGTTGAGCCTTGCAATGGTGATTTTAATGGAGAGAGAGTCTATCTCTAACAGATACAACTGTAAAAGATTAATCTTAAGTCTTCCTTTCATGGAATAACAGCTAGCTAATAGGTCCAGTATTCTCAGCCATGATTAGCCCTCTGGGTCATCAGCTATGCAGATTTCATATTATTTATATTTATTTATTTTATTTATTTATTTATTTAACATTTGTTTACCAAGATAGTATGACTGGACAAGAGGTATCTGTTTTCAGCACAGTCCTGGGGAGAAAAGCTCCACAGAGTTACAGAGAGTAAAAAGTAGATAGCAAAGTTTAACAAAAGTACAGAGTATAATGCAACTGAATACAATTGAACTTCATTGTAATGAACACATTTACTAGATATTTACACAATGTACAAATTTGCTTAGGTATAGCATAGAGTCAGTGGAACTGTGTACATCATGGCCAGAAAATGAATAACAGCCTAGGATTGGGGTGGGTTCAGGGAGAGTCATTATAGTTACATATATGTTTTTCATAAATGTGTGCTTTAAGGTGTTTTTTGAATGTGATAGCGTGATTTAGTAGCCTAAGGTCTGGTGGTAGGGTGTTCCATGTTTTTGCAACTTCATTAGGGTATAGAGAATTCCCTGGGCTGTTTTTACATGGAATGACTTCAATTAGGGCTTTGTTACTGGATCGTAGTTCCTTGTTAGTGCTATAGAAGTTTAGGAGGCCTGTTAGGGCAGGGGTTTTATCTGGGTGGTATAGTATTTGATGGGGGTAAGTTGAGCTGATGGTAGTGAAGTAAGTTTGGAAATTCTAGCCAGTGTAGTTTATGTAGGGATTGGCAGTGGTGAGACCGTGATTTAGCACTGGTTACAAACCTAACTATTTTGTTGTAACATGTCGAAATTTTGTTCAGGTTGGTTTTATTTAGATTTGTTAACATTGGGGTTGCATCGAGTAGTGTTGATTAGAGATGAGTTCTGGCTATGGCAGCTCTGGATTCAGAGGTTAAGAACTTTTTTTTACGATAGAGGCATCCTAGCTTTATGTGGACTTTGGAGATGGCTAGGGATATGTGTTTACTGTATTTAAGGTGATGGTCAATTTTAAGACTAGTAGTTTGGCCTCAGAAACTGGTGTTATGAGGGTCTTATTGGCAGAGAGAATGGAGAAGGTGGGGACATTAGTCTTTATTGGCTGGAATAGCATTAGTTGTGTTTTTTTAGGTGAAACTTGTTTAGCCAGTTTTCTATTTCTGAAAAGGATTCTTGGGCTTGGATTTGTAGGAAATGGATGATGGGTGCAGAGCAGATTAGGGTAGTGTCATCCACGTACTGGACTATATCAGCTTTTGTCATTACAAAGTGGAGCTGGTTTGTAAAAATGTTGAAGAGAAGGGGGCTAAGTATTGAGCCCTGAGGTGCACCACATTTGACTGAGACTGGGGGGGGTGGGGAGTTGAGCCATTTTACAGACTGAGAGTGGTTATCTAGGTAGGTACTGAACCACTGTAAGGGAGAGTTATCAAGGTTGATTTCGGAGAGGGAGGGTAGGAGTTTATTGTGGGAAACTGTGTCAAATGCTTTGGATAGGTCTAGGAAGGTGACAGAGAATTTTCCCTTGGTTTCTGTATGCGTTTATAGTATTGGTGAAGTTAATTTGCACAGTGATAATACAATGGTGTGGTTGAAATCTGTGTTGAGTTTTAGAGAGTAGGTTATTGGAGAGTAGATGGGAGAGGAGTTGGTAAAGGATACATCTTTCTAGAATTTTTGAAAGGGGTGAAAGGACTGGAATTGGGCAGTAGTTGGAGAGATCGGTGGAGAGGCCACCTTTGTGAAGGGGGATGATGTACAAGGTTTTCCATTAGGATGGAATGTAGTGCTCACTATTTATAAGTATTGAGATTGGGTAAGCGATGGCCCTAGATGCAAGTTGGAGGTATTCGTCTGGGAGGTTATCGACAGCGATGGTAGTTGGTTTGAGTATTGCTAGGAATTTTTGGACGGTTAATATAGATACTCATTTGAGTGAGAAGGGGGTGGTAATTGGGGTGGTGTTTGACTGGGCTTTGAGGGTTGGTGGGGTTTGTATCATTTAAGAGTTTCAATACGGAGGAGGTGAAGTAGTTGTCGAAGTTGGAGGCTATATCAAGGTTAGTGCCTTCTATATTTGGTGGTGGTGTGGTGGTTTTTCCGGGTTGGAAGATGTTGTTCACTGCAGCCCAGAATTTCTGTGGGTAGTTACTATATTTTCTTTGTAGGGATATATAGTGATTTTGTTTGTCTATTTTAGTCTGTTTTTTTTTCCCTATTTCTAAGTTCTAAGAAGGCTTGTCTAGTTGTGGATGTTTTATTTTATTTTTTTATTTAACATTTGTTTACTGGGAAAGTCCGACTTGGAACAAAGCCAATTTTCAGTTGAGGACCGGGGAGAAAAACTCCAGATGCACATCTATTGCTGCTATTTATGTTGTTGCCAGGATTTCCAAGCTCTGTCTCTTTGTTTTAGTAAGGTCTTTGTGGTTTTTTGTAACCAGGGGGCAGGATTACTATGCATTCTAATTGATTTGATTGCGGCTAGTTGATTTAGGATCCTTAGGAATGTGGAGTTAAAATATTCTACTGCATTGTCCAGTGGGAGGGTTTTGATGGGAGCCCAGTTACAGAATTGTAAGGTTTCTGTGAATATGTCTGAGGGGAAGTTCTTGTGTGAATGGGTTTGTAGTAGGGAGGGTGGGTTGTTACATTTATGTGATAAGAGACCTCGGGACTGATGTGAACCATAGTCTCTCCTTTGATAATCATATCACCACAGTTGTCAGGAAATCTTTCTACATGGCACACCTCATCACAAAAGGGTTCTCATCCAGGAAAAAAAGAGGTCATTGTTCCCCTCTACTCGACACTCATTAGACCCATTATAGAGTACAACGCCCCTTTTGGAATACACCTCACAAGACATCTGCAGCAGCTGGAAAGGGCACAGAAGTACCTCACAGATGCCCTACACTGACCATCTAAAAAAACTCCAGCTTTACTCTGTAACATATCGCCTACTCTGAGGTGATCTCTGCTAACATATAAAGCTAGGTCAAACCCAGAGCTGTTGGACATGCTACACCTAAAGAAATCCCAATCCCTCCGAGCTACATGCTCTAGGGACGTAAACCTTGTCACCATAATAAACAGGACATGCTGAAGGGATAGATTCCTGTCCCAGAGAAATCCCATACTTTGGAACAAGCTACCCATCTATGTTAAGCAAAGTTCCTCATTAGCACTCTTCAAGAAAAATCTTGATGAGTGGATGGGAAATAGGAAATACACCCTGGGGATCACTTCTGTGGCTCTGCTCAACAGAGGCACAGGAAAATAAGTTTCTTGGGTGGCGTAAGCCAGGGAACCTTGTTGGCTAGGCTTACTTAGGCCCTTGGGCCGATAGGCTAGTACCTACCTACGAACCTATGAACCTACTTAAGTTTGTATCAAAGGATAAAGGTTGGGTTATGGTCACTGAGAGAATCGGGTAGTGTACCACACTGGTGGGCAGTATTGGCCTGATTAGTGCAGATCCAGTCTAATATGGATTCTCTTTTGGTGGTCTTATCTATACATGTGGGTGTTTGAATGGGTTGGGTGAAGTTATATAGGTTAATGTGGTTGGTTGGTGCTGGGGAGTGGAGAGAGTTCCAGTCGATGTTGGCATCACCTAAGACTATGGTTTCATGGTGGAGAGAGTGGGAAGCCCAGTGGAGTATTGATTCTAAGGTGTTTATGTTGTCACCTGGTGGAATATAGATGCCAAGTAAGTTTAGATGTCTGTGCTGGTTTAAGAGGAGTGAAGAAAGTATTGTCTCAGCATTTTTGAAGTTTGGGGTTTCTTTTTGTAGGAGTTGGATCTTTAAGTTGGATTTATAAAGTAAGGTAATACCTCCACCTCTTTTGTGTGCTCTATCTACCCTTAGAATGTTATAGCCAGGTGGTGTTATAGAGTTGTCTTTGATATGAGGCTTAAGCCATGTCTCTGTTATGAGCATTATGTCAGGGTTATATATAGAAATAGCTGAATGAAGTTCTTCTATATTCATGATACTACAGATGTTCAGATTTAGTATTAGTAGGTCAGTGGGCTTGTGTTTAAATGGGAGGTGAGTGTTATTTGGGTTTATGCGGGTAGATATTGGTCCAGGGTTGAGGTGGATATCACCTCCTAGTAGTAACCGAGCTGCTATGTTGGTAATGGTTTTAAGGTAAGAAACTATTTGACAATGATAACTGATGATAGGTTGCTTTTTGAATTTTGGGATGTAGTGTATTGGCGAGGTGGTTTAGGGGAAGGATGGATTATGTGAGATTTACGGTGGGTCTATGTGTCTGTGGGGGTTGAATGTGGTAAAGGGTAAGGTGGGGGATTTGTTGTAGTTGAGGTTGAATAGTGAATAATGATAGGAGGTACTGGTGGATATTATATAGAGGCCTATAGATTAGAGAAGTAGTATCACTGGAAATGGGTAGTAGTGGGGGTAGTGGATGAGGATCACTTTGAAAGAGATTATTAGTTGTAGGAATAAGGTTTGTCTTATGGGGAATGGAGAGTGTGAAAGTATTGTTTTGAGGGTGTACTTGTATGTGCATGGGTGAGAGTGGGGCGGTAGGGAGGAAGATGATAGCACAGTGGTGTAGGAGTGGATTATGGGTGTGGTGTATGTTAGGTTAGGTGATCAGTGTGGCTGGAGAGTCAGGTGATGAAGGGTTATAATAAATCTATCAGTAGTGGGGGTGTGTGGGAAATGGGGGCAGGGTAGGAACATGGCTGCACCAAGCAGTGCAGGTAAGTGACTACAAAAATGATCATTTTGGTAGTAGAGTAAGAAAGAATGGAGGAATGCTCAAAAATGGCTAATGATGATTATTGAAGACTGCCAGTAGTCTAGATACATTCAAGAGGTGGGTCTGATAGGTGAAAGTAGCAAAAAATGGGATGAGTTGGGGGCAGAGGGAAGAATTCAGTAAGAATCCTGCTTGTGCTGTTCTATAGTCTGTGGAGAATTGAGGGTGCTTACCAATTAAGAATGCACTTTCCCACTGCCAACCCTGGTAGTGTGTTAAAATGACTTCAGACAGATATTAACCTTTTGGTTAGGTACAACAGAGACTGGTAGTTCTCTTGTCCTGGGAAGTTCACAATGTAGTTGCTTGTGCTCAGTATGGGGGGGCATTGACAGTTGGGAGACACTGTATTAGAACTCTGTGACTAAAATAAATATGTGAGAAAATTACAGTTAGCACTTAAAAGTTAAACAACAGGCTAATACACTCAAGTGTACTAGCTTTTGATAGCAATTAGTCGAAAAACACAGCATTTATTGTATTTTCTGCCTATCTGAAAAAAACTTGAAAAAACAAAAAAAGTAATCTTGTTTTCCATACTTTCCTAATAGTTTGTTCCAGTGATCAGATTTTGCTGATCCCTGGGCTTTGTCTTGGTTCCTGTGTTTCTCCATTTTCCTTGTTTGGTCAAGGGGAAGTTTCTTTACTCACCAGTGAGGGTGGGGAGTACTGAGCTGCCTGTTTGTCCTCAGAGGAGTGGTTTAAAGCAGTAACTTGTAGTTTATTGGCCATTTTGGGTCATTTCCTGTCTTTTCCAGCCCCTGCTATAAAGCACGCTTTGGGGCTTTAGCGATTAGCGAGTTGCTACAGGAGCACACAAGAGCAGCGGTTAATCAAGGTTAAACTATTCGGCTGCCTAAATTCCACTCTTTAAATTTTCCCTTAAAACAGCCTTCCTTGAACTGTACTGCTGATCAAACCAGCGTATTCTATATCTAGAAAGTTCAGCTCTACTTGATTCTTAAGTAGACTATTCTTTATCTGTAAAGACTAGCACTTGCTCCTAAAGTATTTTTTACCTTGATATAGCACTTTTATTATACATAGTACCCCACTAGCCAAAATCCTTTCGATCACCCACATCCCCGGAGTCTTTTCAAAGTCCTTGTCTATTCCTTCTAGCATGTCGAGGGATCAGTTGCTAGTGTCCTCTCCTGCTCAGCTGGTGAATCTGGGAATATTGAGGCAATGTTACAATTGCCTCATGTACACGGACAACCCTCTCCTTCTTCCACAAAACACAAATACATGCGAGAGATGCAACTATATAGCCAAACTGGAGGCTGAGCTCTCTCAACACAGGACTGGCAAGACCAGACAGGAGGAGAAGGTAACCTCACACACCACAAACCCAGTCTCACATAGTACTATCAATACTTCAAATCATACACATAAATACACAAAGACATACTCGGAGGCTCTGATCAAAAATCTACCAAAACAGCAGAGGCCACCAAAGCAGCCACCCAAACATCTGCCACCTCAGGACACAACACATTCAACACATAGACCACATAGTCAGTGTGCTAAACAGTCACAGCCCTTAAGGCCAAACACAATGCCAGACACACTCGTCATTGGTGACTCCATAGTCAGACACACTGACGTCCCGCTCACCAGATTGAGTAAGGAGAAGGTCACAGTAAGCTGCCTGTCGGGCGCTAGAATCCACCACATAACGCAAGCACTCAGGTCTCTCAACAGCAGGTACAAGTAGGACTCTGTCATTGTCCACACTGGTGTGAACGACCTGAGACGTACCTCCTTGGACTACATGAAAAGAGACATAGAGGAGCTCTCTGATTATGTAGCCCAGGCAGGTATGACCCTGACCTTGAGCAGTATCCTACCTTCACCTAGAATGATGCCACAATACAGAGATAAGATGATCAGCTTTAATAATTGGCTTAAATTTTGGTGTCATTCAAAGGGGATCCAATGTCTGTCTGCCTGGGATGACATGCTGGACAAGCCACGCTGCTTTGCAAGGGACGGCTTGCACCTGTCACCCCTGGGCTTCCGGATATTGGCAAAGGCTCTTGCCACCTCCATAGTGCCTTTTTTAGGCAAAGCTCAAATTCTAAACCTACCACTCTAGAACACAAAAAAGGAAAAAAACTAAGGGTAATGCTGCTCAATGCCAGAAGTCTCAATCTCAAGATGCACGCACTCGAGGCCCTTCTCAGTATGGAGAACATCGATGTTTGTGCTGTGACAGAAACCTGGTTCAAGGCTCCTGAGAGCACCCCAGCACTATCAGGTTTCACCTCATATCATGCGTTCCGGCCCCAAAATCCGGACAACACCAAGAAAGGAGGGGGGTGTCCATATTCATAAAGGACACACACACCTCAAGGTTGGTGGCAACGCACGATGCATCGGAGACCATCCAGGTGCAATTAACCATAGGCAAGACTGCTCTGCAATTTGTAGCATGTTACAGGCCACCCTCTCAAACTCAGAAACCTCACATGGCCTTCCTGAAAACACTGGAGGGGATAAATGTATCTCCAAATACCATCATACTAGGTGATTTCAACTAGCCTAATATAGACTGGGATCACTATTCAAGCCCAAACACTCTAGCCCAAAGGTTCCTGGAATTCATAAACTCAAATGCCATGGAACAACTAGTCACCATCCCCACAAGAGGAGAAAACATACTTGATCTCATCATCATGAACATGGGATCACAATGTTCAACACCGGAAGTATACCCCTCACTGGTGAGATCAGATCATAATCTAATCTCGCTGGAGGACCACAGTGAAAAACTTTTCAAAAGCCGACTTCACACTTCTAAAAACTAGTGTGATCTCCTTTAAGGCCCCTGAGCCAGTGGTAAACATTACTCAAACCGCTGAATCACTTACAAATGCCTTCTACCAGCACCTACAGGACTGCATGGATCAGGCAATCCCAAACAAAACTAAGACTCTTTGTGCCAAAGGCAAGCGTCCAGTCTGGTGGACCCCAGCCATAAAAAAGCTCTACAACAAAAGGAGGAAGCTACTACAAGATAGAACAAAATCCTTGAAAGGTAAGACACCTTTGATCATTATAAGTAAAAAACTAAGAGCTCTCATAAAATCATCCAAGGCAAATTTAGAGAGAAAAATCGCCAAGGACTCAAAAGACAATCATAAGGCCTTCTTTAGCTATGTTAGAAACCTAAAAGAAAAGTCCAAGAACTATGGCAGGAAAACAAAGGCTCCAAATGGAAAAAACAGGAAACTTGAAGAACACAAAATCCACTGGAGGCACCACACGGGGATGATAACTGATGTAAAAAGCTTCTTTATTTGGAACAGGAACACACAAGCGCTTTCACGTAGCTATACTACGCTTCTTCAGGTGTAATAAAACATTAGTATGAACAGCTTTTTATACAAAGCATTTTGGCGCTCAAACTAACCAATTAAACACTGATTGAATGATTACTGGCAATCAGGCTTGGCTAGTTTAAAGAAACAATGTAAAAACTTATAAAAATTCAATAACAAAATTTAAAAAGAAATGACATAACTGGCAAAGAAATTTGCCTTAAACAACCTGTACTGTATGAATAAAACAAAACCACCTATCGAGCTGATGGTACAAACCAGCTGGCGTACAATACTAACTTCACTGCAAAACTGTGGAGAATCATGACCAGAGTACAAAACACAAAACATAGATCATAAAAGTGAAAACGGTGTTTTCTAAGTAAAAGTGTACAATGCATCTGTTCACAAATGCAATTGAAGTAAAAGCGCCAACTCAATTTTTAAAATCGCTCAACCGAACACATAACCTCCGGATGGTAAACAGACCCTGTGCATAAACAGACAAAAAATATACAATGTGATGTAGAAAGGATCTGCTGCTCAAGCAATACTGTTAGGTGGTATATCCCATATAATAAAAAATAACAATCTAAAACCAATAAGCAGCAAAGTGTTACTGCTATTAGGAGCGCAAAACATAATTAAACTGGAGCGTTTGGTAACGTGTTTATAACCAACGCAACAACACGGTATCAAACAATACTGGTCTTAGCCACAACTGCATAAGTGCCCCGAACTTGCCTCATACCTCCGATGAAAAGCGCCAATAACATTCAAAAAATCCACAGGAGTAAAATCAATCCATAGCGACCACAAACAAGAAAGTGTCGCTCGCACTATCTGAACCAGGAGAGTTTACGAATACAACCACAACAGCAATGTCAGTCCGAGAGTAAAAAGTGTCCTACTAGCAACACCAGCTGGCAGACATGGAAGCACAATCTGGCAATCAAATAGTAGCATACAAAAGTACTGCTGGTTTCGGTCAAGCCTGATAAAGGACTACCACGTCTGACATCATAAGCCTACAAACCCTTAATAGGAAATTGTCAAAAAAATAAACTGAGACCGAGAGTATAGGGAAGTATATGGCAGAAATAGCAATCAAAATGCAAACAACTGCCCAATCGCCTCTGCTGGTATTAGGCATTTAAATGTTTCAATGAACCACGAAAAAAAGTTGGCACAAGAAACCCGACAAGTACAGAGTCTATCTGGAGTCAGCACCTTGGCAACACTTAGAAACCTAGGAGGAAACTCCCAGATATGCTCGGAATTAGTTCAAAATGATGTGAAGATTACTGAACCTACACACATTGCCAACATACTGGCTGACAGGTTCAGTGCAAACTCCCCCTCCCAAAAGGAGAG